>NW_010409662.1:340-14692 GCF_000710305.1 Buceros rhinoceros silvestris
TGGCGGCTCCTTTGTTCGCCTTCGGCGCGGGGGGAGGCCGAGGAGAACGGGTGGCTTCGGCGACACCAGCCCCCCCTCCGACAGGGGCGAGTCCCCGAGCTGTCCGCCGACTGGAGAAGCCAGCTTGCTCGCAACAGGCAGCGAAAAGCACCTACGACAGAATAAAGATAAATCAGCTCGTCACAGAGTCAGGAAGCGCTGAAGGAGATGCTTACAAATCATCTGAAGAGAGGGCTGCTTCAAAAACATCAATATCGATGTCACATGAAGCCATTTTCCCGTGTTTATACAAAGTTCACACCACCACAAACAAGCCATACGCTTTACAAACAAATTGATCCTGCTGTGGAAGGCTTCCTTGGAGGAAAAATGGTTATCATTTTCTTGCAAGGAAGGTGATGATTTATTGTTACATGTCCTGGATTTTGGTGCATGTAGCTTGAGCATTACCCAGCAAACGTTCCATTTCATCCTGAGCTGCAGGGAAACGTGTTGATTAGAAGGAGGATGAGCTTCCCTGGTGTTTCAAATGATCATATGCTTTCTTCCCTTTCCCATTTTAAGTGAATCTAGGACTCTTAGGTTAAGATTTCTTCTGCTTTTAGGGCACTTTTAATTTCCCAAGTGGCTACTTTTGTGTCAGACGGGCCATTTGAGTACCAAATTCCTGAAATAGGTGAAGTAGGCACATGATACTCACAGAGATTGTCTTCTTCAGTAAACAGCAACACATTCATGCAGTGAAAGGAGAAAAAAAAAATCTGCAATCGTCCTCTGTTTTGTCTCTTGACAAGAACATCTGCGGGAGCTGAGAAGAAAGTCTGGAGAAGCTGCTTGGGAAGCAGCAGCTCCATCCAGCCGGTTATTTTTAGAGGCACACCACCACTACGTTAGCAGAGACCTAAATGCAAATAGCTGGAAGTTAAATGGGGTGTTACTTTTACTCTTGTGGTTTACTGCTTGGTAAATGAAACAGGTTAAACTTTCAAGGCAAGAGAACAGTGAATTCAAATAGTTGGCTTGTTGCAGTCATTAAGCAAAATGCCTCCAAGCTCTGTTCCTCCACTTAAGCCTGTGCTTCAACCTTAGAGGAATTTCCCCACACTTTGAAGATTACAACATACCCTTATCCAGCAAGGAGCGGATTTCAGTAGAAACATACTCCCACTTCCATTATCTGAAGGCATGGCCTTCGGAAGTGGAAGGCACCTCCTGAAGGTACAGAATTCACCTCTCAAAAACACAAGAGAGCAGCCCAGGAAAGCCCGAAAACAGTAGGGAAACCCTCCTTATTTACAGCTGCCCAGCTAAGGCACACGTCACAGACCAGATAAATAAGCAATGACATTTATAGACCATAGCACTGAATCACTGGGCTGGATTAGTCAACACTAAGACAATTTGTGTGACCACAGACGGCACAACTGGACACTGTATGGTGTCGAGCTGATGTCTGGGCACAGTTTAGTCCCTCCCGAAGCTGAGGGAAGTAGTGGGCCAGCACCGAGTGGCAGGACTGGCAGTGCCAGCAGTACCTTCTACTTTGGACACAGTTTATTTTCTGTGTTATCTCAATGCATGGAATGGGAAAAATCAGCGTTATGTAAACATCTTCATTTTCGTAGATTATATTAACAAAAAACACTTGTTTCAGCTACAACATTGTTGAGAAGAAGTCAGATAAGAGCTCTGTTTTAACCTGGTAAATGAACTGTGTTCAGCTACTGACTGATATTACCTGTGTTGTTCAGAAGTAACCACATTGCTGTGGCAACTTTAAGTTGAAAAACAGACTATTCCTGTTAGAGACACAGACTGAGAACTTCATTTCACAACTTTTTTTCTTGTGCCATCTGAGCAGCCCATCATTCCTCCTCATACCCCTCAAAAAACATAGCCAAGAAGCAGAGAATAGAGTACAAAGAATGATTTTAAAACATAGCCCAGCTCTCCAGTCCAACTGCCCCCACGGTGAGCTAGATGAGCAGTGCTGGAGGAGGGGGAGATGAAGCGCCGAGAGCTGGGCTGCCTGAGGACCTTTCAGGGTATCACCAACACAGTGTCTCCTGCCTCGTCCAGGCTGCATCCTCTTTATTGGCTCTTTCGCTTTAGCATCAGCAGATACATCTAAATCCTGTCTATTAAATACCCATGAAGCTGACCGGAGCTAAACAACATTCTTACTGTATTTTTAAAAATGCAATTATGAAATACAATTTTTTCCCAATTAGAGATAATACAAAAAGTTTCACTTTTTCTTCAGGTTTACTTCTCAATTATGGAAGTGGTTGGACAAAAGGAATGGGAATCTGCTGTCAGAGAATTTTATTCCTGAATTTTCATTTTCAGTTCCCTGTTGCTTTGAGACCAAAAGTTGTGTCCAGCCAAGTGGCAGAACTCTGGCTGTTCACATGAGTTCAGAGGCTTTAGGACAAATCCTCATGGATTCTTGCATCAGACACCAGAACTCCTCACCATCGATGCTCTTCTCCCACCACTGCAGAGCCAGGCCAAAAGTTTCAGAAAGCTCTAAGAGGCAACATCCAGCAGTTCAAATGTATGAGCTAACACTAAGGGAACGTGGCTCCCTTGCTAGGAAAAATTTGCTACAACGAATAAACAGGCTGCGTGCACGTAACCCATGCGAAGAGTTAGGAAAAAACACAACAGCCTTTACAAACAATCGTTTCTTATCAGAAACTGGTTTACAGGCAGCTCAAAGTACATGGTACGTGCACTTTTGTTTTGCTAATGCAAAGACACTCTGCAGCCTGCAAAACCTCCTTAATGAATTTGTGGCAGAAAGAGAATTCATATGACTGTCAATTAGTCAAAGAGAAACATCTATGTCGTTACTCACAAATATATTCACAAAAAGCTTCAATAACTCCCATTTTGTAACAAGCATTATGTAAGATTTTTTAAATTTAATTTTCAGGAATATGAATGTCAATGTTTTTTATCATAAGCGATAGAAAATTTATCTGCCTGTACTCAAACAGGAGCTGGGTGCAATCTGGAACAGGTGCTTCCATACCAACTTCTTTATAATATAACCAGAAAAAAAATATCCCAGCCCTCTCGCAACAGAAAATCATCTTCTCCTGGCATCAGAAATAACGTTGGCTTTTTTACTGACTCCGAGTCAGGTCTCTCAAGAGACTCTTCAATAAATGTGTCACTATTTTCATTAAATACAAATTAAACAAAGTTAATTGTTGGATTATCAGTAGGCTGTAGATTCAGATGTTCAATCCAAACCATAAACCACTCAGTCAATGTACAGAGAAAAATGGTGCTTATGGCAGGCAACAAGTTATTATCCAAGTGGGGAGCGAAAAAGAGGTATTTGGTAATAGGTCTTCAGTAAGATTCATACTATTGTATACAGATAATGCTGTAACCTATCATATGGCACTGCTCTGGCGTGATTTTATTGCCCATAAATCGTTCAGTGGAATTAAGGCCTATTCTTTGTGCAAAATAAGGCCATTCTGGACCTGTATGTAGCCATCCCTCATGTTCTGGCTGAATTTGCTTTGATGAAAACCATTCTCTTGCAATGGAAACACTCCTGCAGGGTTGATGGAGAGAGGGAGGGAGGGATGGTAAAGTAGGGTTTATTACTAATCTCCTCTGAAGACCAGATAGGCAAGAAATGCTTGTCTTCCACTGCACAGACATAACTCTGTTTTCAATAGCAATCTCGGCAACAGAGCGAAGATCTTTGCTACCTTTGACGTCAGCAAGGTTGCGAATCTGAGCAGCTGGAAGCACGCTGGAGCATTGCGTAGGTCTGCAGCACCCCTAAATGAAGCCGTTGTGGGCTTGAGCGCGACAATCCTAGACAGACGTTAAACACTCCGCACTGGATTTACTCTTTATCTCGCCCTTTCTCTCAACTGATCTATTTTTCAAGCTAAACACCTGCTAAAAAGCTGTCAAAGGTGCTTAATGACACATATTTGAGTACAGTACATTCATCTGAGCAGAATTAATTGACGTCAAGGACTCAGCATCTGTTCAGTTTTTCTGGGGATTGCAAGTAACACCAAAGCGCAACTTACTGATCAGAGACGTACCCTGGGCGCCTTACTGCATCTCTAAATACTGCCTTGTGTTTCTGTTACAGGCACATTTGCCCTGAAATTGAGGTAGTTCTTACCTTTAGTTTTGAAAATCAGAACAATTTTGTTAGGAGTGTGCAGGTCAGCGCAGTGAGAAGATGATCACTTATTATTCTGTTGCTATTCTTCTAAGCACAGGAATAAGCTATACTGGAATAACTCCCTTTTATAGCTGCTTTCCCTTTAGGGATCTGTAACATTTTTAAACTAATATATACCAACAGCAATTGAAAAAAAAAAAAACAACCAACTCACAACACAAAAACAAACCACAACCAACAAAACCTCCAAATTGGGCAGCAAGTTATCCAGGACTATTTTCACTGAAGCCAGTTCACCAGAGTAACAACCAGCAGCCAGGTCAAAGTACAAACATCTGTGTGTGTGAAACGCCCAGAAGACATCAGACAGAAAATAAACACAGCTCACGCTGCTAAATCACGTACGCTGGGTGACAGAAGATGCCTGCTCACGTGTGATTCTCCAACCTGCTTCCAGAGCTCCTGGTGCTCTTCCCACATGAAGACTCGCGCCCCTCGAGAACTGGCTGGGTCTGTGAGTAAGCAGCAGTCGCCATCCAAACGCATCACTGCAGGGCTTGGTTCTACCAGGTGCTGAACGTCATCTGCTTTCACAAACACCAGCTGGAAGATACATCAGGTACGACAGAGGCAGAGGGCCCTCCAACAAGGCAGCGCTGGAGAGTGCTGCGCAAGTTCTCGCAATAACTATTCGTAACATCAGTTCCCTCTAGACCTCTCCATGAAGGCATCGTTAAAAATAGTACAAAATAGCGTGACAGGGAGGGGGAATGGCAGTAAGACCAGCCTGGCCATAGCGACAGCCAAGCCTTTCAGAATACGACATTCTTAATGAATACTTTAAGAAGATTTCATGTTTTCGTTGGGCTCTTCTTTGGTAGCTGCCCAACATTTTGGGATGAGCAAGGTTATTTATGTTCAGAAGAAAAATATTCGAACAGTAATTCATGGTGAGGTTGGCTACCAAACTTTTCCATTTAGAAGAGAAAATAACTAACGATTGAATACAGCGTAGTGATCTCTTGAGATGGGAGAAGGAGGAGAAGGTGTTTGGGCAGGGGCATAGCATTGTCTTCTAAAGGCTGGCACCTGGACTCCACGGAGGTTACTCTACTTAATCTGACATTTTACCTCAGCTCTTTAGCAAGCTTAGGACAATCTATAAGGCACAGAATATGTTAAGTTTATGTTAGTTTTATCTTTATAACTTGAAGAGGTACACTGCTCAGTAGCAGCTGTGACTTAAAGTCATTTTTAAAGGCCTTTATAGTTCTCCTCATGCATCAAAATGTAAAAAGAAAAGTATCAACTTGTAGTTTAAGCTTTTTTTTTTAATGGGACAAACTAAGCTGCTGAGCAGCCTTCTTGTTCACCTACACATGCCTATGATGGAAGTATCACAAAAAACCCAATTTTTGCCGCCGTATTAGTCCTTAACCAACTCAAACACCTTTCTGAATGCAGTGCCTAGTTCAAGATCTTCACTGTCCAGGGATGAGCTGTTCCCTACAAACACTAGGAAACCCCATTACGCTTGCATCAAAATTATTTCTTCACCAAAGAGGGCAGAAGTAACTACAGTTCTTCACGATCTTTCTGGAATTGTGTATTAAATCAAAGTATTCACTTTCTGTTGGAGTCTGCCCCAGCTAGCAAGAGATAACGCCGGTGTTTCAGACACACCAGTCCTGCAATCCCTTCCAAGTGCAAAACTCCAAGGCACAGGGAATCCATCACATCACCATTCACAGCTCTAAAATTTTCTCAATTACTATTTCCATTACCAGCCTCTGTTCCAAGGTTGATAACTTAGCAGTAAAAATGTGTGCTAGGCTGAAACTTGTCCTGTGAGGTTTAAGGAACCCAAGATCTATTTTCTTTTTTACTATGTAATTATTTCTCTGGGTGTAGGAGACAGAGAGGCTTGCTTTTATGTCAACAAACCAGGCGAAGGACTTAATGCCCACAAACAGTGATACCAAGCAATCTGTCTATGAGAAATAATTTTTCTGTTACTCAGAATATCTGTCTCAAGTCAGTTGACCCAAAAGGTCATGATTTCTGCAATGCAGATTCCTTTCCGTGGAATTTCTTATCTAAAATTCCTTAAATACAGTGAATGCTGGAATACTAGACAGACAATCATTAGCAGTGATGGAAATATAATTTTATTTGCCTAGAGAGACTCAGAAATACACAGCCATAATTAACTCATTTATACCACTGTAAATTCAGAAAAACTATTTGTTAGTCTTGGGAAAGGCATGATTACAAAGTTCAGCAACAGACTGAATCTTTTAGGCCCAACCTCAGTGAAGGAAGACTGCACATCTATCTGCTCCACTCCCAGTGCAGGACTGTAAACTGTGCACTGCAGATTGGCAACTGGTCTGCCAGAGCTCCCCAGTGCACTGGGAGGAGGAATACTGGAACGCCTCAACAGGTTCGCTCCCACAAAGCTGCCAAGAGGTGCAGGGTTTGGAATCGCAGCTCCGTAAGCTTTCAAGGATGGTTCCTTGGGGGTAACAGAAGTGTAAGAGACTAAAAATCACCTGTACGAACAGACAATCCACGACATATTTGGCAGTGGCTGAGCATTTTTTTTCCTTTCTGTGGAGTCACTGAAATATTGAACTCGAGCGACAAGGAGATGGTGAGGAATATTTTCCAAATAATCTCTGCACCGGGCTCTGGCATGTCCCTAACTTCCACTGGGACGCAGGCCACGACACTGCACGCACCTTTGAAAGGTGACCACAGCCCAGGCGTGGGGAATGCCTCACCATCCTCCTCTTAGAAAGGAGCCCAAGATACTGAGGGCTAAGAGAGAGGGTGAATACACATTCATCCTTGCTTACCAAGTAGGACACTCCGGAACGGGGCTCCCAGAAGACAGGAGCACAGGATTTCAGTCCTCTGTTTTAATCAGTATTTGGGGTTTAGGAGTTTTATTTGGTTCATTTGGGGGGCTCTGTTTTGTGTGCGTTTTTTTTAAATAGCTCCCCCCCATTCTTCCCTTTTGAAGAAAAAATGAATATATGAATTACAAAGTGGTAGGTAGAAGACACAGAAAACTAGTTATATAAATCAGTGAATTTTGAAGACAGATCTTGGATTTAAAGATATAACTGTAAGGGAAAAGAAATCAAACAAACAAGACACTGCAAACATGAGAGGTCTGTTCCCAGTTTGAAATCTGTTTGGCAGCACAAATGTTTAAACAGATGAAATTTCTAAAAAAGAGAAGAAAGAGAGTCACACTTAAACCTACTGGGGGAAAAAAGTGTTGATGATCTGATAACAATACTCAGTAACAATTAAGGAAACCACGTGCTCATAAGGCCGTGGTTTGTGGTCTTCAGTATAAGATGAGAACATAAGACATAAATAAAAGTTTAAATTCCAAACTCCCAAACAGAAAGAAACTCCTCCAGCTGAATGCTGTGGTCTATGGGCAGAGACTTTCTGCTACGGGTCAGGACCTTCTGAAACAAGCTTCTGGGGCTGTTACTGTCATTTCCCGCCTTAGAGAACCAGGCCAGTACACGTTCATTGAAGGGCAAAACGACGCTGAGCATGCCTCCAACGATGTTCAGTTTTCCAAAGAGACACATCCGAACTACTTTCTACTATGATTTCAGGATTACTGATGTCTCCTGTCTTGGTTGTGCAATAGTTTAAAAAACAAGAAAAACACCCAAACAAACTCCCATGGACCAAAGGAAAACATGATTTAGGACGTGAAGTGTGCTATCTATTTTATCCTGGCTCTTGCAGCTGAAAGGCACATCTATAACCCTGCCTGGCAGCTTAACATTCAAAAACCCCGTTGCACTGAAAATTCACCACAGATCATTATCAGCATAAACTTGCATAGCTCTGCAGAGAGCATTAATGATTGGTTTCTTAGCCATCGTTTCTAGGAAAGACCTGGTTTGTCATCAACATTGTGACATTTTGGTTTTCTGCTTCAGCCAGGCTAGAGTCAGTCCTAACTTGATGGCAAAGCTGTGCCAAAGTCACCCCATCCTCAGTGGTGCGGTTCCGTGGTTTATCGCAATGGGAAGCAGGGAAATTAGGGGATGTCTAGACAGCTACTGGTGTCGGTTGATGAGCTTCACATCCTGCAGGTACCTCAGGGGCTGAGTCAGGGAGGTAGCGGCCGTTCCAGCAATGCAGGTGGCTCACTTGCCATCGGTGGATTTCAGCATTCGGTGGATTTTGAGCACTGCCGAGTCCATCAGCAGCACTTTCTAACACACCCCACGATGGCAAAGGAATGCATCTTTTCCAGCTGCCATTTCACTGTGGACTTGGCACACATTATAGAGGGATACCTTTCTATAGAGAGCAAACTGCTCCTCCCTCCCCAAAGGGAGCGGGGAGTTCACCTTCCCCTCCTGTAATTAGCAGGAAAAGAACAATTAGCAACTGTATTACAGCCTTCCAAGAAATGACTCAGGAACTCTGACTTCAGTGACACTTGACTTAGTGTGGGGGCAGGTCTGCATGTAGATAGGATCTGCAGTTGCCAGCATAGAAACAAAAGTGTGTTGAAATAGGCAAAAACATGCCTTAAAACCAAAAAATTATTAGCTCAGTACTTGCACGAAATGAAGCTCTAGACGACAACACAGCATAAAAACTGTACACAAATGTATGTCTTTACAGTGCGAAAGAAATTAAAACAACTGCATGAGAACATTTTTATCTCAAGAACCAGCCTCTCATATTTTGCTCACTCTCTTCTAAGAGGTGATTGTTCTGGTGGAATTTGTGGCAAGTACTTGTACCTGATCCAGATCACCAGTAGTTACACCTTGAAGTCAGAGTTGAAAAATATTGTCATGAGGAATATTTTACCTTCATAAAATGAAGGCAGAGAAAAAGAGACTCATTCTGGCTACGAGACATTTCTAGCTGTGTAATGGAGATAATGGTGTGATCGCTTCAACTCAATTCCGGGTCATAATCCAGTCTCCTGGGTGATTTAGGAAGGAATCAGTTGATGTAAGGGGTGAGAAGTTGCCACTCCTAGAATCAGCTGCCAGCTTGCACAGTACAACAGTAAACTTGGGGGACATCTGTGTAATTTGCTTAGATGTTGGCAGAGATGATGTAGGCACCTGGGGAGACCCGTCTACAATTCCTGACATGCAACCCAGTTTAATACAACGCTTTTGCTAGAAGCCAGAATCCTCTCCCATATACTGCAGGTAAGTTCCCAAAAGTACCAAGGGATCTTTAGCTTATTTCTGCACAGCCACAAAAATATAGTTTCTGGAACTTCTGGAAGAACACGTAGAATTAGACTAAGACCTCTGCATGTAAGGGGTCAAAGTAACTGAACTTTGTATGCTCAAGTGTTAAACAAGACCTGATCCTGCATCACTTACTGTAGCTTCATACAACTGAGTGGTCAGTAGTTCACAACGCAGCACTTGAGAAGGAAACATTTCCATGAGGAAATAAGTGAAAGGGCTTTCAAAAATGCCTTAATTAACTTTATCTCCCCTGAAGCGTGGAGCTTAGAACAGTGTGATAGCAAGACAGTTTCTAACTCTCCTCTCCTTCCCCTGAGAGCTTAGATACCTAAACAGCAGAATTAAACTGTTTCTCACAAAGGAATAAATTAACCAGTATTTCCAGAAACTTTGGAATATTTTTTCCACAAATCCAGGAAAACCCTACTTGTGGGACACTGACTCACTGTGGTTGTCTCACCTAGTTAGAGCTCCAGGCTTATCACCACCTCTAAATGAGCAGGCAGGTTTGTTGCCTTCAACTGCCCTGCAGAAGTCCCCAGCAGTGGGATTTCAGTGTACCAGCTGTCTGCATTCCCTTCCCAAAGGCCGTGGGTGACTCACCAGGGCATCTGACCCGAGTCCCAGCCAACACAACTTCCAAATTTCCAGTCCTGTTCTTCAACAAGGCATAATGGATGCCTAGGGCCCCATTCAGTTACCTAAACACAGGCATGAAGGGTCCCCAGGACATCCACGGCGGCTGGTGGACAGGACACAGAAGGCTCACGCACTGCTAGAGCAGCAGATGGAGCACAGGGAAACTGGAGGGCATCTCAAGTGGCACTAACTCATGTATGTTTAGGCAAGTGAACTGAGCTCGTAGCCTTTGCTGAGGATGCAAGGGGGGAAAAAACCAATCAAAGAAAGCACAACAGTAACTCTTTACATTAGCTAATAAAAACCCCATAGGATTGTGACACAATAATGTTTATATGCATTTATCTGGTCTGGTTTTCTTCTTCTGAGCACATGCTTCAGATTCACCCACACACAGCTTCTCCAAATCCCAGTATTTCTCTCCATCTTCTCTGCAGACAGTTTCCCTTCCCCCGGTATTTAGAAAAGGATCGCTGTGGTGTGAAAGCACATTCCTGTCCTGTACTCTCCTGTGAGAATACGTTCATGCCTCTGAATTCTCCATTAGCGAGTCTCCCGCTAGCCACTTTCCTCAGGCAAGCAGCATCCTCCTCTCTGCTCTTTGTATCTGCCTGCTCGGAGTTCAGATGTAACTATTTACCCCAGCTCGTAACCATCTCTCTGTCTGAGAGGGCTTCATGTGATTCAACAATCATTGAAATTTAATAGCCTTCAATAATTAGTCCAGCATCAGGGACAAGAAGTTTTGCTGGGATTGTCTCAATTATGGAGGTGAAGGACAGAAAGGCAGTTGTCTCATTAAATTAAAAAAACCTTAACGGTCTGACCTACAAATAAATACATGGAGTCTCTGACATCAAATGTTAACTGTTCAGAGCCACATTTCCCAACTTGTTCGCATGTTCCATGAAATAAGTTAGTCTAATTATAAATGTCAACTACAGATTGTATTCTGTGCACATGTATATACATGTGATATCCGACTCCCTACTAAATGTCATTCATCCACTTTTAGAAACATTCATCTTCAAAATTACTCAGATTTTTATAAGTGCCTCCGTGACAAGTGAACTTGTACTCTTATGCCAGGTGCCACTGACAATTCAAACTGCATCTGTCATTAGCCAGTTCATTTGGTAATTAGAAGTGGTAAGAGGCTCAGCTCCTGAGAGGGTCTCTACGTAGCCCACAAACTGAAGTAGAGGGGTTTTGGTGCAGAGAAGCTTGGTTGAAAAAATCTCTCTTTGAAAGACCTAAACTAAAGATAAATGCAAACCGCAGTCCATCTGCACATGCAGGACCTTTTGAAGCATTTGTTCTCATCTTCATGTATTGCCCCTTCAAGTAATTAAGATAGATACAGCCAAATGCAGTAGGTTTAATACCAAAAAGCACTGGGTTATTCCCCCCGCAATTTTACCTGTTACATACTCTCCAGCCTGGAAGATCTTTGTGTTCTGTGTGTCTGCCATCACAGCAACCTGCTCCACAGCTGGATTTCCCATGTGTTGTCATGAAAACAATCAGGGATACTGGCAGCAGACGCCCCACCAAAAGTCAGCTTTGCTCTCACTGAAGCCAACAGCACTCGGTAGAAACCTTTGTAGGACCAGAACGTCATCCCCAGTTACGAAAACTGCCCGCCATCAAAATACACTACTTTGCTCACGTGCAAAACATGAGTAAGTAACCTCTTTTCTGAAAGCAAACAGAGCTGCCCTCAAAACACAGCACAATGGCCTCAGCGCAGAGCCAGAAAGGCTTGGAAACTGTAGACAACGTTTGAGTTCATTAAGTACCCCTAGGACCCAGCGGCACGCTGCACACCATGAAAGTAAGCATTGGCACAAAGCAAGCTACTTTTACATAACGACTATTAATTGTGAAGTTCCTCCTGGGCAGCAAGTGATAACAACTCTAACACCAGGAAAACAGTAATTGTTTCGATTCGACATCCCAGTGTGCATCTCCAGATCGCAAAAACCCAAACCAAACCAACACCCTTCCCACCTGAGCTCAGCTACTTGAAACAGGTCGTGGTCGTACTTTAGAGTATTAGCCAGCTCAGTCTTTCTAAAGATTAACTTTATGCCTCACGCTTTACCACTGAGCATACAGGTTCAATACCCTCCATTAATTTCTATGTTGACCTTTGCAGATGGCTTTATTGGCTCACTTGGTTTTCACTAATTAGGTGCCATCTTTCAAATCAGGACAGCTGGGACTTGCAAACACTTTTTTCCCCAACAGCAGCCTTGAAGAAGTTCTTTTTCTTAATATATTACCAAGTGTTTTGCTTATTGTCACACAAAGTGTTGTATTCTCTCTCTTTCAGGTTCTTCATCCTATTTTTTTTCTTCAAATTTCTTAAGACTTTCAGCCACAAAATTCAACACCAACAAAAAAGGTTACCCTCCCTGAAGTCTCCTGGAAAACACAACAGACAGACCACAACAATCTCAGAACTAACACTTGTAAATTCTGGGTAATTCCCATGAAACCATGTGAGCTATCACAAATTTACTATAAACCGGCTATTTCACAACTGTACTGAGATGACCGATCTCAAAACACCAACAATCTCAATTTTTACTGGAAAATTACAAATCCTGTCTAAAATCCAAGGTTTCGTTCCCAGTAAATTGCTGCTGCTGGTGCAAGGTGTTGACAGCTATTGACACCAGCTCCCCAGAACAAGTCTCCTCAATTGAAAATCAGTAATTGAAACTAAAATAACTAAACTTGAACATGTCAGGCTACTGAGGAGAAGAAAACATCGCTCTGCTCAGGTTAGCTTTGCTTACATCACATGCTCGACAGTGTTATTCTGGAGGAGGAAATCATTGTATTTTATATTTAAAAGAAACTGAAAGCTAGAAATAGAAATAGCCATCAAATCAACCTACAGCGCTTCGTCAAGTGATGTACTTTAAGGATAAAGCCTCGTCAGCCCAGCACTTTACCTCCTCTGCCATACAGCTTCACAGCACATCATGCTTTGTTCACCTCCGAAGGGTCTCTAGAACGTGAGCCCCAACCCCTGTTTCCACACAGTTTAATAAACGTGTATCTCCAGATCATATTATTTGTGCTCTCCTCGCTCCCTCTGGGAGCTCCCTGCGAGGGATGAAGGGGGTTAAAAGGCACGGAGCAGGAAGTGTGATGAATTGCAAAGCCAGGAGCACCTGGAGAGCTCATTAGCACCATCAGGGTTCTGGGCAGGTTTTGCTATTTACTTATTTTTTTAACAGATATTCTAGTAATCGTTCCTGAAAGAATGAAATACAGACACATACACATCAAAGAGAGGTGAAAAGGTTTAAAATAGGGTGTGTTGCTTAAAAAATTAACAGGCAGCCGAGCAGCTGCTGGAGGAAAAAACCTTTGCAGCGATGTCAAAACAGACGCCAGCACACGGTGAGCAGAGCACACGGCTGACCTGGCTGTGGAAGAACATGCTGGCTGTGTATTTGACTACCTTTTGCCACCGGAGTTTGGGTGGGTTTCTTGTCATTTCGGTAAACGAACGGGGAAAAATGACTAACCGTGACCTCTAGTGGATCTACTGCCTAACAGCCACCGTTCTCTTCGCGGTAACGTGGACGTTTATTCGAACGTCTCTCCAAGTATTTGTTTGGAAGACGACAAACAGCGTTAAGAATAATAGTGCTGAATCGCATCCTCCTTTAAAACAACAATTTTTACTACACAATTAGATGACTATCCATTTATTTTGATACACCTAAACGTGCCTTACAAATCTCAGCTGAGAAAGAAACATGGCAGCAGCAGCAGCAGCAGCAACAACAACAAAAAAATCCCAAACGTAACCTACAAAGTACCTGTATCTCGAGGTAAAACACAGGTTTAACCTGGATGTCCTTTTACACACACAGCACCTGAGTGACAAATGTTTGGCACTGGGTTTTAAAGGGTCTACTCACCCGCCCCTTCTCCTGACAACTGGAAGCACCTCACTGAGAGAGCTGCGTCTTGGCAGATTTTACCCCATGATGCTCCAGATGTTCGTAAGGGCAGAAAATGCCTCACCCTGCAGAACTCGGGGTAAAACAAAAAATAATAAAAAAATATTTAAAAATCATTAGTGAAAACTAGTAACTCCCTGCACATGATGCAACCAAATGAAATCAAAGCTTTAGAGGGCAGACAGGGTCAGATGCGTGTTTTGATGTTGAAGGTAGGTGTAGGACACAAGACCGTGGGAAGCTGCAGCGCAGACAGGCAGGAGATTGAAGTGGGAGAAGCAGGGAAGAGGCTCAG
>NW_010409663.1:0-753 GCF_000710305.1 Buceros rhinoceros silvestris
GCGGGGACGGGGACGGGGACAGGGTCACCCGGTGGCGCCTGCGGGCACCCCCGGGGGCTCCTCTGGGCTGGCCATGGGTGGGCAGGGCTGTGATTGTGCCACCACCGTGTGCCCCGCGTCCCTGTGCCACCCTGTGGGTCCCAGGTCCTTCCGCCACCTCCTGTGCCCCCAAAGCCACCCCATGTGCCACCTGACATGTCCCAGTGCCACCCTGCATGTCCCAGGTCCCCGTGCCACCCCATGTGCCCCATGTTCCTGTGCCACCCCAGGTCCCTGCACCCCCTCGTGTGACCCTGTGGGTCCCAGGTCCTTCCGCCACCTCCTGTGCCCCCAAAGCCACCCCATGTGCCACCTGACATGTCCCAGTGCCACCCTGCATGTCCCAGGTCCCCGTGCCACCCCATGTGCCCCATGTTCCTGTGCCACCCCAGGTCCCTGCACCACCTCGTGTGTCCCATATCCCAGTGCCATCCCATGACACTGTGCCACCCCAAGGTCCACGTCCCGTGTGCCCCATGTCCCCATACTACCCCAGCTCCTGGTGCCACCCCAAGCACCCCAGGTCCTGGTGTCACCTCAGGTCCTGGTGCCACCCCGTGTGCCTCGAATCTTTGTGCCATCCCAGGTCCCAGTGCCACCTTCTGTGCCCCAGGTCCCAGTGCCACCCCATGTCTCTGTGCCAGCCCATGTACCCCAGGTCCTGGTGCCACCTCAGGTGCCCAATGTCCCCATGCCACCCCAGGTCCTGGTGCC
>NW_010409664.1:0-10887 GCF_000710305.1 Buceros rhinoceros silvestris
CCTTCCCACCCAAACCATTCTGTGATTCTGTCCCTTACAGGAGCACAAGGAAGATGCTGCTGTGTGGTACCACTGCCCCGTGCCATGTGGGATTATCCAGCCTCACAGCTCGGTGGAGGTCCCGTTTACACTGGAGGCCCAGGTGGTAGGAGAGCAGGACACAGTTGCTCTTGTTGTGGTGTTTGGGAGAGAAGAATCCCCACTGGTGAGTGCTAGGGGAGATGTGTGCCTTTGTGCGGCTGATCTTGGTAGGGCGTAAGGTGCACAGGGATTCTTCCAGGGAAAGCAAGAACTTGCATTATGTGGCTGGTGTGGACAAGGAAAGAAGGGGTTCATGGTACGAGCACCAGTGAACGCCTAGAGAAGAGGAAGGATGGTATCCTCTTAGGTGACCGTCTAAGTGACACAGCATTTCAGGACATGTATGTGAGACGGGATAACGAGCCCAGCCTGAAACCCAGCACAGCCCCCGGGCCTCATGCTCTGCTGTGTTATTAGATGAACAGCAACTGCTGCTTCCTTACGCTTTTCTTCAGGAGCCCACAGGGACATCTCTGAATGCCACTAAAGCAAGTGCCGTGGAAGAAACCACGCTGAAGTGGTGACTTGTGCAGAGCTGGATTTTAGCTTTCCTGAAGTCCGGGCCAACCAAACACGTGTAGAGACACTTGACTCTTCACACTGCTGGCATCCGGAGCACAAGAGACTTTTTTTTTCTGCTGAGCTTGGAGATGGATGAGGCAAAGCATTCCTGGCCTAAAGCCTCCTGAAGCTGTTGTTGGCATTCAGGCATATGCAACAGCAGCAACGACAACAAAACGTAGGCAGGAGACTGTTGTATGTAGTGTCCTGGCTTCATCCAGCTGAAATGAAGAACAAATTTAGGTAATTAAACTTTAAGTTAAAATGATATTAACTTTTGAAGCAGCTGTTTTAAAATGTCTTGCCATCTCTCTGGGCAGGAAGGAGGATGTCAGAGGATTCCTGGGAGCCTTCATCTTTCTGTAACAGAAAGGCAGGCTGACATTTGGAAGGGAGTCACAGGGATTAAAACTTCCATCCAGATGAGAGGAAGCGATGCTGCTAAATCCCTGCATGCCACGGAACATCTCAGTCCGGGCTGGGGCTGGTGTGCCGGTGAACCAGTCAGCGGGGAGGCCAGGCAGCACAGGGGGGTCTGAAGCTTGACCGAGCCGTTGCTCAGCAGTAGAAGGTGTGAGGGCGGGGTGTCTGAAAGAGCGGGGTGTCACCCCACCAGAATAAGCAGGCGTTTATCTGCCAGCTCAGGTTTTAACTAGGGATTTCTCGCAAAGCTTTTACCCTTGGGTTAATCTTTATCATTTTAAGGTTTGCCTTTGCTTCATCTTTTCTTTTGGAGGTGAATATATGTCAGTCTTTCAGCCAAAGGACTAGCATTTCAGCTGGAGAATCCCTAAAGAAATGCCCAGCACAAGACAGAGCGAGAACGCGTGCCAGTTATTCCATCTTTAGCACGCAGCAGTTACACTCGGTTGCTGGTTTAGGTGAAATGTGGCACAGATCTTTCATCTGGGTTGTGTGGAGCGCCTCCGTGGGTCTGTTGCCTGGTCTTTTGTTTGCTTGTGGCTGCACATCAGCTTCCATTTGGCATCTAGTCTTCTGCATGAAGGAACTGGTGAAACCCGACCGCGGGGTTACCGCTGGCGAGGCAGTTCTCGTGTGCCACAGGCAGGGGCTCGGCAGCTGGCTGCGACCGGAATAAGTGGCCACTCAAACCACAGCTGTCTGCCAGGGACAGATGCTCTTCACTCCTAAGTGCTCCAGCGTGACGTGACCAACCCGTCGACAAAGCCAGCAGTGCTGCTGGGGGTGTGTACGTGTGGCGATGTTATCAGTGGCACAGCTGCCATCTCCTTTTGCTGCCTCTCCCCGTGTGTCACATTGCCTGAAATGCTGTTGAACGGGATTTTTCTTGTCCCTTTTAAGACGACTGTAGATGAAGGTTGTTTCTTTATCCTTGGTGAAGATAGATGGTGTCAGTACACACTCTCATTGAAGCCAGCTAGCTGGGGCTTCCTCCAGGGGTTATTCTGCTCATCTCCAAAGGGTTCTGCCCTGCCTTTGCTGCTTCTGCCCTCCTGTCACCTGGAAGCAAAGCCAGCTGGGCCGGCACAGCTCCTCCTTCTCAGGAGCTGTGGGCAGCATCACCCAGACTACAGCTCTCTGAGCCTCCCTTCTCCTGGAGGGATAAAAGGTCCATCCTCATGCATGGCTTCAGCTCCTCATTTTTGAGGTACCAGCCTTGGTACATGACTTTAGGCTCCCACTTGCACACAGTAGTGTCCTGTCAGGGGGTGAACGTTTCTGGATGCTTCTCCCTCCAGCTGAGTGGGACGAGTGGTTCTGACAGCTGTCAATGCCATTTCCTCCAGCTGGACACCGTGAAAGGGTTTACGTCACGGAGCTGGGTTTCTTTTGTGGTTAAATCCTGCTCGGTGCCCTCCAGTGAATCATACGGCAGCTCATCAGCGTTGGGAGTTTTATGCATTCCGATCCTGTTGAAGAGGTGGGGTCTTTGGCAGCAGTGACGTCCAGCCAGACTGGAGAAATTGTCCTTGTTTTTAATGAGGTGAGGAGGTAGTTCAGCAAAGGGATCCACACTCCTCCTCTGATAGCGTGTGCCGGTTCTGCAAGAACAGAACTTCTGGGTCTCAGGCTGTCAAAAGAAACAAAAATACTGCTTGAACAATGCCATTACTAATTAGTGCCCGTTATTCATACACTATCAGGAACGCACATAAGCTCAGCTCGAGGTGCGAGCTCTCCTCTGAAGAGCCAGCTCTGTTGCTGACTTGTGCTGCTTTTTACAGCTGTAGCTTTGGGAACATTGGAAGAGGTTCCTGTCCAAGCGTGGCTGTGCAGCAGCAGGAGTTGGGGATGGTGGTTTGGGGCAAGGCTGAGCCATGGAAGGAGTGGGAGCAGGCACAGGGTAGAGGAAAGAGAGGAGGGGAGCTGGCAGTGTGGAGGAGGTGTGCAACTCCCTGCTTGTGGCTTTCAGGTGGGATCACTCCACATCCCACGCTTGCTCCAGGCCTTTGGTTTCAGTCTCACAGCACTGAAAACTTCAGCCAGCCAGGAGTACCCTTAGAGCTGTCTAATCTTTTTAAACTTTCCCTGTCTGTTTTTTTTTTATCTTTCCTCCCTGCTTCCTGGAGCAGAGAATCCATTTAGTGAGCACTGGAGAAGGACCAGTTGTCTACGTTTATCCGAGTAAGATCAATTTTGGCCGTATCCAAGTTCTACAAGATGCTTCCCAAACTCTGCACCTCTCCAATCAGAGTGTCATCCCTGCATCCTTCTGGGCAGAGATGGTAAGTATCTGTGGGGCTGTTTTCCAGTGAAAATGACGGGGTCATAGCAGCCTGTGGCTTGATTTTTATATGCAGCATTTCCCCCTCACTGCCTGGGTGTCGCGATGTGGCAAGAGGAGCCTGGCGCTGGGGGCAGCGGCTTCTGGGGCACCCCTCAGTGAAACCGAGTTTGCAGAGAGGTTTGAGCAGAAGTGACCCTGGATCGTTTGTACAAGCTCTGGCTTTATGTTGTGGAAGGTACTTAAGAGGAGCCTGGCGCTGGGGGCAGCGGCTTCTGGGGCACCCCTCAGTGAAACCGAGTTTGCAGAGAGGTTTGAGCAGAAGTGACCCTGGATCGTTTGTACAAGCTCTGGCTTTATGTTGTGGAAGGTACTTAGCTGTGAGAGTCGTGGTTTTGGAGCTCTGAGATCGAGAGAACTCTGTGGCCCTTTGCTCCTGAAAGGGCGTGGGATTCCCTGCAGTAACCCTAGAGACTAGGGTGTGAGATGTGTCCTCAGCATGCTTGTGGTGAGGAGAGTTTCACGCCTCCTGGGTGTCAAACCAGTGGGGCTGTTGCACAAAAACGTCCTTGCAAGGGTTGTGTACCTGCAGAGGCTGTGGGCTGCATGGTGTGTCAGAGCTTCTCTGGAGACGAGTCACAGACAAGGGCCGTGTCACTGATGGAGGCTGCGTAGCGTGCCAAGCTGCAGAGCAGGAGCAGAGCGCGCCTGCTTCCCTGGCAGGGAGCAGGGCCGATGCAGCGGGGAAGGGCTCCTGTGCTGAAGCTGGGCGGGATCTGCTCCCCGCTGGAGGGGAGGTTGGAGCAGGATCTCCAACCCACGTTCGGAGAAGTAAGTGCTTCGCTGTGCTAGGTGGTTTGGATGTCTGGAGCTGGGTAACCTGCACGTGGCCCTGTGGTTGCGTCTGTGGGTGAAGCATCGGGCGGTGTGTGAGAGCACAGGCTCAGCCTCCTGGGCCGGGGAAGAGGGGGCTGAATTTCCCTCTCACTGCTTTCCCGGGTGTTTGGGGGATAAATGTAAACCTCAGAGCAGGGGATTTCCAGGGCAGCTTTCTTGGACTCCGCAAGGAAAATCTGCTTTCCGTCTCCTCAGAGAGCACCTCAGAAGGGTGGTACTGGTGTAGGAGTGATGGGGTTTGCGTGTTGGTACCAGACACTGACCCACAGAGCTGTTCAGGTGCTGCTGTCCCAGTGTAACACCTTCCCTCCCTCCCTGGGCAGCTTGCAGTGTACCCTGGGGGGCTTGCAGGGGTCGGTCGGCCTCTCCATTGCCTCAGGGCCCTAAATGGGACTGGGCAATAAATCCTACCCTGCTTCACTGCAGTCTCTGCCAGTCATTGGCTCATCAATAAACAGAACAATAATGGGACCTGGTTCAGGGATGGTTTCTTCCCCTGTGGTAAAGATGGTTTCTTCCCCTGCTGCTCCTGCATCGCCCCTGCTGACTCCCCAGGGATGAGTTTCCTGTGGTGAGCATCTCAGCTTCTCAGGACATCTGCTGGTATGCTGGAGATGTTCAAGGAAGCAGGTCGTGAGAACCTGCTCCATCAGCCATTTCCACAAGAGCTCTTCAGACTCTTGAACACCGTGATGCTGAGCCTGCCCGATGGAGCGGCACTGCGGCAGGCAAGATGTGCTCGAGCTGCTCCCTTGCCCCCAGCAGCTGCCTGTTTTGGTGCTGGTTTGCTGCTTCAGTTGACGTTCTGCCCTTTGCTGCTGCCTGGCAGTTTATTGATGAGAAGAAGAGAGGACTTGGATAATTTAGGAACTTAAATTTGAGATGCACATGCACATCCGAGGGCAGACCTGGCTCTGGCTCTCCCTTAGCCCAGCTGCTGGGCAGCTTGGTCATCCTTCATTCCCCCATGTCTCTGAACACAAGTCTTGTGTTCTCTGAGATGCCAAAGCTGCTGCTTTCATTTCCTGCTTGGAGGTTGCTGCTGGTGGGGAGCCGTGGTTTCTCTGTCTCCCATTTGATGGCTGATCTCGAAACCGTGGCTGTTTGCAGTTAGGCACATAGATCATGGTCCCCACTGGAAAGAGCGAGCTATCGATTGAAATTTCCGCAGCCGCGTTGGATCAGCAATGTTAGAGCACACTGACTGGCAGCTCAACAAACTGGAGGAGATTAAATTAAGGGGCAGCCACAGGGCCAGTAAAAGGCTGGTGTCTTGTTCAAAACCGAAAAGGAAAATGCTGTAACGCAGATGGCCCTGCTGCCACCTCAGTGGTATCCTTCACCATCACGTGCATATTGCTGTTCCTGCCAAGTCAAGCTTTCTTCTTGCTTGAAAAAGAGCATAAACTGGGCAAGCAGAGTTATTTTTGTGGCTAACTCCACTTTGGGGTAGCGATTTAAGGAATTCCCTGGAGTACCCCTTGTACCTGTACCCCTCTTCTCTCTGTTGGATGAGTTGTCTCTTCTGTGAGTTGCCAGGAGCAGCACTGAGCCTCTCTGCCACTGGAAGGAAACCAGTAATACCCCTCCAAGGCTGTGCATTGAGATGAGGCGTTTTGGGTTTGCAGAGGAGTGTAGGGACGTAGTGCTCCAGTCCTCTTTTGGCTCATCTGCTGCTTGCCAGGTCTGTGACCCTTGGGACCAGTGTGTCATCCTGGGCCCATCCACTCAGTCCTGTGTCTGTCTGATGTGCTTTTCGCTGTCAGGATGCTCTCCTGGCTGCCAGGCAGCCCTGGTAGAGCATCCTCTGCGTGCAGCAAGGGGAGGATTTGCCACTGCCTTGAGTGGAAAAGACTGGAGGAATAGGTCAACGCAAAGGGGCCGTTGCAGCTTAACTGGGGGCTGATGCGACCTGCTGGAGAAGGTGGCTGTTCCTCCTCCTCGCTGCTGCTGCTGCTGCTGCTATCTTCTTTTCCTGTTTCCCAAAGCGTCTGATTTTTTGCCAGACTGACAGAGTTTGTTATTGATGAATGGAAGTGTTTGCTCTCCCTGCAGAAAGGCAGAGAGGAAAGAGCATCATTCCTTTATCATTTCCTGCTTGTTCTTTGCCACTCTGTCTTCTCAGGGATCTTTTATTTGGCCTCTGAGGATGACACCTCTTGCGTCACGGAAAGCAGCTGCGCATCACGCCTGTGTAATCAGGAAAGAAAAGCTTGGCCTAGGGTGTAATTTTTGTTAATTAATGGCAGCTTTCTTCTGCCTGTATAACCACTATGCTGGGTCTGTGATGTGCTACCGTGGGGAGGCAAACGGTGGTTTCCTGGTGCTTTGTAGTGAGGGAGGAGAGAGAAAACCTTTCCTGGACTTTCTTCTTCTCCTCACAGTCCTAATTTGGAGTCCTGTCTCCTTTGAGCTGATCCTTGACCTCCCTAATCCAGAGCCCTGTGCTCCTGGTGGAGCTTGTGCCGCCTGGTTTCCAGCAGCTGTCACACAGCCAGATGTGTTGTCACCTTCAGGTCACCTTCCCAGGGGTGAGCTGCCATGAGACTCAACTAGAGCTGATGCTCCGGAAGAGACCAAGTCTTGTAAAAAAAAGGCTGTACCTGTTTATCTTCTCACTGGGATTCACTGGAGAAAAGTCAGCTGACTTTCAGGCAGCATACGAAAGCTCTTGGTCAGACATGGGGTAAGCAAGGGGAGAACAGGCAGTTCCCATTCCCACACTCGCTTCTCTCCTCATTAGTGCAGGATTTGCTTAATTTACTAATTTCCTTGCTTGTTAGCTCAAGCTTTTGACAACATTCCCTTTATTAAAGAAAGGGCCATATGGAGAGACAGCAAAACGTGGAGATAAACCTACAGGCAGTGCTGGTGAAGGGCTGCTGCTTTCGGGAGTCCGGTTCTTGTTCCGGCTGATGGATGATGCTGTTGTTATCTGAGCGAACTGGGCAGGCTGCAGGGAGGGAAGGCTTTGAAGAGTGTGTTGGCTTTGTTCAGCGCTCTCTCCAGCTGCTCTCACTGAAGTCGGAGCAGACTTGAATTGGCAAGAGGGTGGTTTTTACATCTACTGTAAATGCCTTTTTTTTCCCCCCAATCATCTGAATAATTAGCCAGCCTCTCAGTGTTTGCTCTTAGCAAGACACACGCAGGCAGTGCCGTGCCCTTCAAATGATATCTGTGGTGCTATTTAGAAATGAGCCTAAAATTAACTTTGCAGGGCATGGGCAGCACTGGCGCTGAATTTGTGGTCTCTTCCAAGGTGAGCAGAACTCATGAAGACAAGATGCACAGGCTTAACTCTTTCCAGAGCTGTCTCGCCAGCGCCTCGTGGTGCTCCAAGAGCTCACTTTTAGACTTAAACCACCGGTTTGAGGGGTTTCTTGATGATTTCCACCCGGTTTGGTCTTGCCAGAGCTGGAGAGAACCATTCATAGTAGATGACCGTGCCTGGAAACACATGGCATCAGTCAGAAACAGGGGGCAGTCTCACGCTTATGACCAGCTGTACCAAAACCACTGGAAGGCTGCGTCTCTCCCAGAGTCACCCAGACTTAGGTCCAGGATGTGCGGCTATTACAAAGGGGAACAGAGGTTTGGAGGAGCCTTGGAAAAGGTGCATGAAGCCTGGCCACAGGGAAGAGTTTGGCTTTTGTCACCTTCGGTATCTTCGACGACTTCATGCCCTTGGAAAATTGCTGTATTTCAGGAACCCAAGAAATTGTTATTCTCCTTGTCAAGGGAAACTAAGTTTGTGGTATCGTGCTGCACCCGTTGGCCAGTGGAATTAAAGAAGGGTAGAAGGCTTCAAAGCAGTTATGCTCCTACAAACAAGAGTGACTCAGCCGAGTGCTTTTCCCAGATGAAAAGTTTGGTTATTAAACGTTGCTCTTGGCAGCAGCTGCCCAGGCTGTGCTGGTGTCCTGGCTGGAGAACCCCAATGAGAACAGCCTCATGCTCTGGTCTCCACCTCCTGTGGGGCTTGGGCACTTTTGGGTCTTCTGCCAGTGGCAGCTTGTGCTCTGCTCTGAAATGAAGAATGCGGGGTCCTCCCCTCAGGACCGCTAAAACTCCTGGGACAAGGCTCTGTGCACAACTGCTGTAGGATGTGGGTTTTTTCACCTTCGTGTGTGGCTCCACGAGAAGCGCTGGGTCAGCCCAGCATGGTGGGAATGTTCTCACTAGAGCTGTGGCTTGGCGAAGCACAGCTGCATTTTTAATAGTGAGTTCTTCTTCCTCTGTCTCTTGTGCAGGGCCAGAATGACCAGATCACTTTAATTAACCAGCTTTAACTAGCTTCAAGAGTGTGGAGGCTCCCAGGTCATCCCTTAACGTCACCATCCCTCCATCCCTCCACCTCTCAGATGCCACTGGGGTCTATTACCGGCAGCTCTTATTGCCCATGGCAGTCTGCCCCTCAAAAAGTTAACGATCTCAGCGTCGAACTTCTGGATTAAGTGATTGCTCCCAACCCTTGCCTAGTACTCAGGGACTTGATGTCCAGCAGTGCAAGGTCCTACAGGGACAAAACCAGGCACCATCTCTGTCTATCCAATGCACGCAGCTACTGCGTGGTTCTCTGGAGCATTCCAGGTTAAGCAAGTAGCAGGGAAGTTACCAGAAGTTAGATCATGGTCTTCAAAGAGGGGGGATGTTTTTTAGCGTGACTCCAAGAGATTTCTTGTCTCTGGGACACAGCCTGGATCCGTGTCGACAGAAGCTGACCTAGAAACCCGAGCGGATCTGGCCCGGGAGAGCCTTCTGATGCTGGCAGGTCTCCTGTTCAGTGATGCGCTGGGCTGCCCCTTGGCCCCACACCAAATGCTGTCTGAAAGGAGGAGGACATGATGCAAGTCGTGCTCTCCCAGAGTGGCAGGGCATGGTGGGTCTGCGCGGGGTCACCCTGGGAAAGACGATGTCTGGCTCCATCGAGACAGCCTATCATTATTCCTCAGTGAGAGCTTCTTGGGTACAATTTACTGCCCGGCTTGTTGCCAGGCTGTGATGAATGGGCTGTGTCAGATAGCAGACTTGCAGCTTCACCTCCGGAGCAGAGCTATCAGGTCTCCTTTTCAAGCGAGCTACCCCGTGTCAGCATGAATCAGAGGAAAAGCTGGACGTTACTGTCAGTGCAAACACGCGCCGGCTCAGTAGGAACGTGTTGGCTGATGGCAGCACAGTGGCTGCCTCTGAAGCTGCGCAGGGGACAGCAGAAGAGGGTTGCTGGGATCCTCTGTGGTCAGCAAGGCCTCAGTGTTCAACCTCTGCCAACTACCTTCATCCCATTCTCATCATGGTTTTTTTAAGACTTTCTTTTGCAGCTCTAGGGGACAAACGCAATGGAGCTGAGTTGATGAGTTTTGCCAGCACCTGGAGCAATTTCGATCGTGGGGTGCAGCCAGACCTGCTCCCCGTGCAGGGCACAGTCAGCCCCAGGCGTTACGGTAGCTGGGGCACCTACCCACGCTGCTGGGCCCCTGAATGCTCAGCAGGTTGCTGCTTCTCCAGCCTCCGGCTAGTCGTACCCTTGTTGGCCGAGCTTGTTTTGGGAGGGTTATTTAAAATGCTTCCCATGGCTTTGCCGTGCTGCTTGGTTTTCTGATGCTCTTCTCCCTTGGGCTGGCTGCTGTGCTGTTAGAGCTCGGTGCTACCAGCCTGATGGATGGAAACTCGAGCTAACTTCACCTGACCAAGCAGCCACTTGGATTGTGTCAGGCCTCCAAGCCTATTGTTGCTTTCTATTAAAAACTAAAAAAGGAAGTAATCTCTTCTCTTAGACTGCTGCAGAGTTCGGGGGGAGTAGTGCCCGTCACCCCAGACACAGCACTGAGCTGCGGTGCCTGTATTGCTAACGCCGGGGTGGACACGTCAAAGCTGTGCATCCACATCCCACCCTTTTTTGTGTTGGCCAGGGAGCATTGCCTGCATTTCTCCTTGGCAAACTTGCTCCCTGTCGGTGTGGTTTTAGGTGGCCTGGGGGTCCAGCACGTTTATTGCCTCATCCACAGAGGGAGGTCCATGAGAACCCAGAGGAAGGGAGTGCTTGGGAAGCCTAGGCTATGCCTGTGGGGCACATGTCTTGCCATTTTCTTTCTGCTTATTGCTTTACTGCCCTGCTATAAACGTTTATAGCTGAATTTTCCAAAGCAGAAAGCACTGGGTCACCTCTCTTCGGCTGATGATCGGTGGGAAGCAAGCGCTTCAGTCCTCCAGGGGCTGTTGAGGAGCACTGCCTAACTTTGGGGAAAGAAGAATTTGGTGTTGGGGCTTTGATCACCCGTTTTTGCAGTTATTCTTGAGGCTCTCAGCAGTATCCCCCAGCCATGCGGCTGCTGTGGTGGGATTTGAGCAGCCCTGGCTTCCTCTAGCCTTGAGCTGCTATCCAAACCCAGCCACCACTGTTGGGAAGGCAGGAGAGATGAAGCAGCTTCCCTTGGCGTGCACTCCAAAAGAGAGACTGGAGGGGCAATAACCTTCTCCTGAGGGTGAGCATCCCTCAGGGTGGGCAAAAGTGGGTAATGAAGTGAGTCTGTTAAAGGGGGGAAAATACCCATTCTATAAACTGCTGCAGAGCTGCTGTTTCCAGACACCATAGCTTAGATTTAGGGAAGTGAAGCCTTTATATTTTTTCACCCTCATATCTT
>NW_010409665.1:0-1500 GCF_000710305.1 Buceros rhinoceros silvestris
ATGTTAATTACCCGTGTTTCAGGCGTAGGCTGAGCCGCTCCCCTCCACCCAAGGCACGCAAGGAAACCAGACCTGTCCTAGCCCAGGCTGAGCACAATCCTGCCTCACCGAAGCAGCTGAGGTGGGGAGCGAGCCTCCCTGGGTGCCGTTCTCCGGGCTTGGCAGCGTAACCAGCTTCTCTGCTGCACTGCTGCCAACTGGGACCGTCGCACGGCCGGCACCCACAGCAACCCCCTGGCACCAGGGAGAGGGCCGGGGGCAGAGCACTCAGCCCACTGAAATAAACCTCCCCTGCGCCTACGGGAAGGGAGGAGGAAAAGCATCCACCGGGAAGGAGAGGAAGCTCAGCTCTGGAGCTGTGCCCAGCCCCGGTAAGCAGCTGAGCCTTCATGGAAACACCCGCAGGTGCTGGTGGCCTGGCATCAGGCTGCCCTCCCCTGCCCCACAGCTGTGGGGCTCAGCTTGGCCCTCCCTGGCCCAGAGCAGCGACTCAAGCACAGCCCGGACAGGTTCTCCAAGCGGCTGACACCATCAAGGTGCTGCAACAGCAGCCCAGGAGTGCAGGCACCTACTGCTGACCTGGTGCAGCCAGGCAGGGGGAAGCGTCTTCACACCCAGACAAACCAAATGACAGAGTCCTCACATGTGAATGTAAAACATTTAATTTAAAAATGTTGACACTACAATATATAAAATAGCTATTATAAATGCACATAGTGTATTCTATAGCTGCCAGGTTTACGTTTTTAGGAAACTGTAAGTTACACTGTGGTTAAGACTTGTAGCTCCACCCTCTGAAAAAGTCCACATTTGATCACAGTGATGTATGGTCAGACTAACAGCCCCAATTGTTAAACACTTGGATCAAGTCATAACCAGTTTTATTGCAAAAGGACCCTGTACACATTTATATCAATTCTAGTACCTTACAAGTTTAGCTACCCAACAAGTCATTAACATACAGAAACATGCATGAGAAGCAAGAAAGATCACCCATCCCTTCTGCATATTAGCAACTTGTCACTCGGAGCACACGGCTCTCGTCACTGAGGTTTCTGTGAACAGTCACTTTCAGCATTCATCCTGAGTGAAAGATGGAATGACTTAAGTACAAATGCAACATATTATAAACAATTTCTTACAAAAAAAAGTCACAAATTAAAACCAAAGTATTTTACAGAATTTACTACAAAACACCGTAAAAACAGCCTTCACTTAAGCCCTCTCCCCCCGTATCCTGCGAGCCAACTGGATATCTTTGGGCATGATGGTGACTCTCTTGGCATGGATGGCGCACAGGTTCGTATCTTCAAACAGACCCACCAGGTATGCTTCGCTGGCCTCCTGTTTCAAGAGCACAAGCAGAAATGGTGTTAGAAACCCTCGGCAAAGCACGCTTGGCACCGCGAGGCCCGGCATGCCACTAGCAATACCTGCAGCGCGCCGATGGCTGCACTCTGGAACCTCAAGTCTGTTTTGAAGTCTTGGGCGATTTCCCTG
>NW_010409666.1:0-7110 GCF_000710305.1 Buceros rhinoceros silvestris
TATAACCCTAACACGTAACAGTGCATCTGACTCCCCCAGCCAATTAAATGCGGGGTCATAGTATTTGCAGGGAATAATTCTATTTGTCCAGAACTCAAAACAAGGAAGTTTCAGCCCAAACCAGGAAGTTTAACTCAAACCGGGACAAAAGGCTAACACAATATGTTAAATGGCCAAAGAGTTCAATGCTGTTGCCTTTGGATACCACATAACATGGTACCAAAATACAAGAAAGATATAGATCCAGAAATGCTGCAGAAATGAACTAATTAGATCATTGCTTATTCAAGGGCAGAGATCTTTCATCCCCAGGAACACAGGCAATGAGGTGAGGACCCTCACAGTACACCACAGGGGCAGTCAGTTGATACTAATGAGTTTTGTGCTGTAGTTGAGTAAACAACCGGTCATCATGGTCTCATTACAGCCCTTCCATTTCCGTGTTTTCTTCCCGGATGCTGGGCTCTGCGGTTTGGTTACCCGTAAGGGCCTTGTTGTTACTTTGTGCCTGCATGTATCACCTCTGTTTGTCCCTTCTACTCCATGCCCACACTGTTTCATCTGCAGTGCGGGACTGGTGCTGACCCTGCCTCTTCAGCCCTCACCCCATCCACATCATTCCTTCCACGTCCGAGCACAGTTTCCCCTGAATGCGCAAACCTGCTTATAGACATGTCTCATTTCACTGGCAATGAAACTCCCAGTTACAGAGAATAGTGCTTTCAGCTCTGGTCAGCTATGATGACAGCAGTCATCACAACTGGATGAGTTTTAGGCTATTTTATAATGATTTAGAACAAAGTAGCAAATTTTTAAGTTACACCAACACTTCTACTTCAGGCTGTGTAAATACTTCAACATAGCTAATATTCATTATCCTTACTGTGCTGATTATTTTCATGTATCAATCAGTATTTTTATTTTTCCAAAACAAAAGTATCTGCACAAAAGAAATAAAGTCTGAATGTGAATCAGCTTCACCATTTGGATTCATAGGGAGAGTAAAAACTGACTTTAAAAGCAGATACACGAAGTAATTTGTGGACTCTGGGCCAGAATGTGTTCACCAGTGTATATCAACTGTAACTTTATGCTGCAGTAAATGATAGCAGATGTGTGATGTGAGAAGGTGTAAGAGGCCACAACCTGAACAGCAGAGCCGGTCAGAGAAAGGTGGATAGCACTAGAGACTGAAGGAATCAGACATTCTGCTGAAATCTAAGGAGACCTTATCAGATTGGATCAATATCTCCTGTATTTTATTTCCAAAGAAAACGAGACTACATCAATACTCTGGTTTACGTACTTTAATTTCTTACTTAAAATATTTCAACGTAGCTTCTTTTATACAAAAAGAAATAAAAATACCTGCAATGAAACAAAGATGGAATTCAGTCTCTTAAACAGAGGTACCTATTGCCACTTGAGAGGCACCGGCTTCCAGCTGCTGTTCCAGAAAGGAGCAGGTCTCCCTTAGGTGCGCAATTACTATAGCACAGGTAGATACAGATGTGGCTACAAACATACGCATTAGGTGCTTTTATTTAGGCAACTTAAATCCCAGCACCAGTGATTGTCAATAATTCGGTTTAATGCCTGGATACATTTCAGCATCAAGGTTAACATCTTTAGATTTCTCTTACAATTAAAGATAAATATGAATTTTCTTGGTTTACAGTCCTAGAACTTATCCCATAACATCTCCCTTAAAACACATATGCTCCACCTTTTGTATATACTGCTCACTCAGATGCTTCTTGGACTTTAATGCATAATACTCCATTGTTTCTAATCAAGAAAAATTATTTTCATAAACAGGTATCTACAATGTCTATGTCAACTTTATTTGGGACTCTTTACCTTAAAAAGAACCCCCAAATTAAAACACTTATTCCAGGAGGAGAGTATTTTTGGAAGTAGATAATGCCAGAAAATTCTGAATAAGATCTGTGCTTAGATTTATATTAAATTCAGTAGTCCTGAATATATATACATACATACGTGTGTTTGTATGTGTGTCCCATCTTAATCCAGCGTAATTTTCAAATGCGTGCAAAGTCTTGGTTATTTCCACTTAGTGATATGAAACAAGCTCTTTTCGTGTCATATGCTTTTCTTTCCCAACCTTTTCTTTTTTGAAGTAACCTAACCCTTTTCAAACAGAAGCCTGCCAGACCACAGACTTTTTTGTCACTGAGAGAACCCTGAGGTATCACTGAACAGGCAGAAAGAACATAACAATGGCTGAGAAGTAAAATATGCTTTATATAAGCATATTTAAGCAGCAGAACCTGTCTCATCTCTCAGCTTGAATGTATTTCAAAATAAGTGCAGGAAAACTTGAAAGGGTGGGGAAAGAAAATACTGCCTGTTTAAATGCTCTCTGAAATGGTAATTTGCCACAAAATTAACAATGAGGTGAAGAGATCCACTGACAAAATACACCTAAAATATAGTGAGCCACCAAAGTTTTAAAAAAAGAGGAGGTTTTGGTTTATATGTATTTTTTTAAGAAACACAGGGCTCATGGGGTGGACCACAATGCAAAACGTTGAGTGCAGATTCAGCTGTTAGTTTAAGTTTTGGCTTTAAGAGAAGCTTTTTAAATCATTGGAGAATTCACCCAGGGACTAGACTCACAAAGGCTTCTGTAACCCATGAGTATGTGCTGGATGTCAACACACGGCTCACCCTGGCTGCAGAGGTGTGGAGGAGATTCCCTCCTCTTTCAAGAAGACAGATTCTGAAGGATCAGTTAAAACATGCCTGCTCACAACTGACATGTGAAACCTGATATAAAGAGCTGAACCAGCTGCTTTCTGGCCATAGGAACTCCCAGCAGGCAGACTGCCGAAGGTAGGGCCTTCCCCAGTTGAAAAACCTTTACGCTTACAGAAGATGCGTAACTGCGTGGAGAAAGAGACCAATGACTGAAGAACATGTCTACTTCATTCCCTCTTCTCATTTATATAGGCAGTCCATCTCTACAGCAGAAAGAATTATACTCTTGGAGTTGTCTACGCTGGTTTTACTGGAGTATACACTCCAGTCTTGTTTGTGTGGCTATTTTATTTCCCAGAGACCTAGACTGCCAATTGCTTTTGCCCAGATAACCAAAGAGCTATTGTGGTAAGGATTTGTTTTTCCTACTGAGCTGTGCTACTGCAAAAATCATTGACCTGGAAATGAGATAGCTACGGAGCTTTATCCATCTTTGGATAAATTATCTGGTTTTTAGCACACCTTTTCCTAAAGACTGACCAGGAGTTTATATTCAGGTTTTGAAAATTATTAAAGATTGAATTCCATTCCAGCGTGAATAACATCACTGAAGAATCTGATCCACAAACTAATGGCAAATATTTTCTCTGACATGAACGCAGCTCATTCTTCTGTTATGTAACTTGAACAGATTTTTAGCTTCATATTCCTTTGTGGTTATTTTGTCTTTTTATTTTTTCCTATAGCTTTAACATGAAAACAGATGGGAATTCTAGTCAATATAGTTATTCATGAGAGAGAGAAATTTAATGCAGTGGGTTTAGCTAGTACATAATTGAATGATTGTCCTTCTGTTCTTTGACTTTTAGTAATTTTTCTTTTTCTTTGTGGTTTACAAATGAACTCTTCTTTCTTTAGTAGAAAAGGTCATCATGTTTCCGTTATTCTCATGTTACATTTATAAGGCACATCGTTTTTATAACCTGTCACCTTTAATCCAAGCACCAAAAATTAAAATTACAACAGTGCTTCATACATATGTAGAATACAATGAGGACAATGCAACTAGACACTGAGAATATTATTTATTGAGAAAATTATTTATCAATTACAAAAAATGACTTACAGAAGGATATTTAGTTTCATTAGTTGATATAAAGAAAATACAGTACTTATCAAATTACAGCTAAGAGACTATTAAAATGACATGGCTTCCTTAAGTGCCTTCTACTTGCATGCAATGTCTAAATAGACATTGTAGCACTATGTTGAAAAGCACTCTACAATGCAATATGGAATAAAATAAAAGCCACTATGTTTATCACAGAAAAAGGTTTACAAACAAAAAAGACTTATATTTCACAGTGAATATTCCTTCTATAAACGTTCTTTAAAAAGTCATTATTACTTCAGTTATAGCTAAGTTTACAAAGTGATTTCCATGTTAACATTGTTCCTAACTGTTTATAATGTTCTGAAGGAGTCTGCTTTCACAGTCGACATCTCTGTTCTGCCTCAAATAAATAATACAAAATGGTCTTCTTTATGATCTCTTTTCCTTGTTATATTTATGTCTGCTTGCGTATTTTTCTTCTTTTTTGACCACAGCTGAAGTGAGCGTTAAGTTCTGCGACCTAAAATTACATTCAACAGCAAATCTTTGTGCAGCAAAGCTGTAAATATGTGCACTGACCTTTAGAGATTACGCACAATGGATTCTAAACACACCTGTGATGTTCGGTAAGCCACGTCAGGAGGAGCAGCTTTTATGAATAATTGTGTGCAGCGATGGGTGTACTGCTTCTGAAAAGGGAAATCATCTAACTCCAAATACTGTTATAAATCTCGAGCTGAAAAATAATGTTTTCATATGTACGGAATGGAGTACATTCCAGCAGTCCTATCTATTCTCTGTTTCAGTGTTGGAGCTGTCCCTTCCATTCTGGCATCTGAAGCTGCATCCGATAGAATGGACAGCTCTCATTCTTAGGCCGCGAGGACAAGTTGCACCATATAGATCATACCTGTACAGCTAAATTATATTTCTATCACCTGTCTGTGAAAGACAATGGCCTTCCCTGTACTCCTTAATGGAAACAGCTGCTGGCCTGACTATCCCATACTCTGGGAGTGTTTGCTGTTTACACCAAACCCAGGTCAATGTAAGTGTGCTAGCAACATGGAGTGCTCACCACTGTGCTTTGACCTTGTTTAGTAGAGCGTTAGAGCCTGCTCACATGGCTTCTGGCGCTTGTTCAATTGACATTTGATATTCAATTGGTTATTCAGCCTTTCTGCATTGCAATCGTAGTTTGACTCTGTCCAATATTACATCATGGTTAATTTCTCCATGATGCTCAGTAAACTTCCTTAGGTCATAAAAGTTCCAGAGAAGTGCAAATCTGGTGGCATTAGTCCTTTTCCTGTCTTTCATCTTCTGACACGTCTTTCCAGAAAGTAGATTTATCCAGATATATCTGCTTTTAGAGTTATCCAGTGCTTCTAAAGCGAGTGCAGATCTTCAGGAATGGATGTGATGCGTTTTCCTGCAGTATCCTTTGTATCTTGGATACAAGATACAAACACTGTTTAATAATTCGCAGCAGTTCCACCCTCTTGTTTGACTTAGCATCTTGCCTAGAGAAAAAAATAAAGGTCTTGAATCTGCTTTGAATATCTCAGACCTGAGTAAGTCCTGTGTTATACCAAAAATACAGCATTGAAGCACATTTGAACAGTTTTCCTTCATTTTTTCGTCTTTTTGTCTACTGTCTAATCCAGTTATCAATGTGGTTAAAGATAACTAATCATCAGTTTTCAGTAAATAATACAGTGGCATTTAAATGTGATGCTGAAGTGCGATGAAGCAAATGACTTTTGATTGATTGTTAACATGATAAAGGTATCTTCTCATTAAATGTGATTTTTGTAACAGGCAATGAAAAGCATTTTCCATAAAGTGTAACATAGAGATACCTTTCATAAATGGAAGCCTGATTCTGAAGATTTTGCATCAACATGTTTTTCTGGTTTGTATTCTTCACTGATTACCATTCTGAGTAAGTGATAGTGGTTTGGTGTTGATGTCATTAGACTAGATTTTATACCTTTCTGCCTAAACTACTTGACAGACTTCAAGCATCAAAAGTCCCTTGATATATTTTCACAGCCTAGTGTGGTATGCTGCCACCACACAGAACTACAAATCTCGGAATGATCTCTCTGATTAGATAATGTATCTGTGTTCAACAAAAACCACGTGTGCTCTTAAGCTTTCTTGGTATGAAGAGAATGAAGCATGTTATGTTTCCTCATCCAAGAGTCCCACTCAGGGCTTATTCTTGAGGACACCAAGATAACTGAAAGTAAGCAGCTACAAGGCCCTACAGAGTTTCCAAAACATAATTATATTCTATTGATCATAAACATACAAAGATCTAGAAAAAATAATAACACACCTGTCAGAATTTCCCCAACTCAGTTGTCTTCTCTTCAACATTCATTGGATATGCTTCAGAGTCCTCTGAGAAATCCAGGATCCTCCGCCCTGGGCATGAAAGCTCTCACCGCACTCATGGCCTCTCTCTCGCTCTCAAGAAAGCAAATCTGTTTCTTCTTTGGCTTGACCCACCTTAGCTACAGCTAACTGGAGCTTAGTGATGTGGTGTAAACTTCGGGGATATAAAATTTGCTAATGGCAAACCCACCTGAACTATATCAGGCTGCAATATTGGGGGTTTAGAGAGGAGTGTTTTGAATCACTTCAGTGGGAGCTGCAAAATCTGAAATAGAGAAAAAGATAAGATTCAGGTAGTTCAGGCTGCTTGAGGATGATTTTGAATATAACTGTAGACATAAACTTGAGGCATATGAATTCAAGTCCCTTCCTCGCTGTCCAGCATTCCTCAGTCAGTGTTAGTTCTCCTCTCATTTACCACTTTTCAGCTATGGTAGTTTTCAAGGGCAGCTGTTCTGCCCTTGGAGAAATCCGGCAGCCTCAGATGCTGGTTTACTGCAGAACAATTGGAGAAAGATGTTATTCTCTTTGATTCATCCATCTTGGGCCAAACAGTTTTCTTTGACCTGTATCCACTGACCCTTTAGATTCTGTTCTGAATCTGGTACATAGGCAAAAAAGAACCCCATAATCAAGCCAAGGTTGCAATCTGGACCTGGCACACATGGAAAGTCCCAAATTCACATCAATTATATAATTTGCACTTAGACATATTCCAAAGATTATTATGTGTAGATTAGCAATAAGGCTTTTAATTCCTCAACTCAGTGTCGAGGTTTAAACCCAGCCATCAACTAAGCACTACCACTAAGAAACAACTGCTTGTTCACTCTTCCCCAGTGGGATGGGGAGGACAATTGGGGAAAAAAAAA
>NW_010409667.1:0-7441 GCF_000710305.1 Buceros rhinoceros silvestris
ACTGCGATAAACCCAGCCACGCTCAGTTGCTTCCACCAGCGTGCTGTGGATGAGAACAACCAAAGCTGCTCTTTGACACATTGGGTGTCCTGTCAGCACAAAAGTGCTTTAAGCCTTAGTTGATCTTGCACATACTCTTAATATAAGAGCCACAAAATCTTGGTAACCTCAGGAAAATGGTGAAGTGGGAAGGAGGTTAAAAGTTATTGTGAATTAAATAATGAATTGATTTGAGCTGAGATTTATAGGTCTTGCTGTAGTACTTCGGTAATGAGAAATGGAGTTCAATGCTTTTACTGATGTTGCTACAAAGTCCCAGGGGACGTACAGCTTCCAAGTTGTGGGAAGCAAACTTCATCAGAACAGAGAACCCTGGAAACCAAACTTAAAAGACAAAACAAGACACAGGCCATAGTTTGTTTTCTCTACAGCAAAGCTGTCATAGAAAAGTAAATTCTGCACTAATAGTCACAGAAATACAAAACCATTTGAAACAGAAGCACCCTGAGATACCTAATGAAGCACATTTTCTTTAAAGCTGCAAGTACCAACACAAAAGCGTAACTGGGATGTTAACTGAAAGTCCAGGGTGATTTACACTCAGAAATGTTCATTCCTATTGACTTGTGAGCTGTTGACATCTTACTACCAAAGCAAATACCTTGAATGAAAAAACAAAACCAACAAAAATATCTCGACAATAGGAACCAAGATACAAGCTAAAAAATAGCTGTAGTTCATTCTTCTGTTGGTAAGAAGCAAGAGCAACCAGAAAATTTTAAATTGTATTTGGTCAGTAAGTTCTATTTGACTTAAAGTTTTCAAAAAATTTAATAAATATAAGTAAAATTCTATTTTTCATTATCTACATTACTTTTCAGAATGCCTTGTTCTGATACCTATAGAACATGGATTGTTTTCATTTTTAAATAAACCCTATTTCACCTCTATTCAATTAAAATATTTTTTTAAAAATGGAACTATGAAGTGACCTGAAAACTTTTTCCCCTAGATTCTGTTTTCAATACTTTAGAGACCTTTGCCTCTGTAACAATTCCAGATTTAACAATGTGTACAGTAGACTTAAAGATCTGAAAAGCTGCATTTGCAATGGTTTCTAAATCCTGGGAAATAAAAGAGAAGCCAAAGTTGGTGATTTCTCCCAAGAGACACAGTAAACAAGCAACTATAAACAAAGGAACAATAAAAACTTAGTTGTCTAATATGATTATTCTTTCTGTGGTTAGAAAAACAGAACACAGTGCCAGATTATGCTGATTGCCACTAGTATATGAATTTAAAAATTAATATTAAAAGCAGAATCCAAAATAAACAGTGGTATGTAGCGTTGCTCAGAGTGAACCAAAGACGTAAAACTGAACCATGGCTGGTAGGAAAGAGGCAGATGTAGGATTAAGATAGCGTCCAATTCTCTATCCTCCATTAACTTTTAAGAGCAAGACACATGCAAAGCCAGCAGACAGGCTCACATCTAGATGCCAGCCAGACACGCAGCAGACAATTCGTAAGTGTGACAGGGAATCATAGAATCATCTGGTTGGAAGAGACCTTAAAGATCATCGAGTCCAACCGTTACCCCTGTACTGCCAGGGTCCCTACACCATGTCCCTCAGCACCACATCTACACGGTTTTTAAACACTTCCAGGGATGAGGACTCTATCACCTCCCTGGGCAACCCGTTCCAATGCTTAATACATAACCCTCCCTCCACTGAAATACAGCTGCTGAGGAGCACAGTATAAGAAACAGACATCAAAGTGCTAGAGAAGTAAAATTCAGGCTGGAAATGAAACTGTGTATGTGGTTACATCCTATAGTATGTAGCAAGACTCGTTATGCTGGAGGGGAAAAAAAAGCAGAAAGAAAAAGCTTGATGTCTGGGAATAAACCACCGACCTGGAAGACAGTGTTTTGGTAATGTTATGCTGTTGTTAGACTGTCGTGCAGCATTAAACACATAATTCACAAAGCTCAGGTGAGTTTCAGGTTAGGATAATGCCAAGACAAGAGCAAAGCACACTTACAGTAATTGGCATATTGCAGAGAGTGAAAGCAGCTCTGTCCCAAGCATTTCTTCAGCAACAGGGGGAAAAAGTCACCAATAAAAGCAAATTTAAAATTTTATGATAGCGAATTACAATTACTCAAATCAGCAATAGCAGGACATTGTCCTAAAAGGCAACAGAGCTATGTCAGGTCAAAACCCAAAAGCCTAGGCCTAGCCATCACTTGCTAGCCAGTATGGCCAAGGGTATCTGAGACACAACCACCAGTTATGGTTGAAGGGCGTGGGAGTGAGCACGAGGTACAGAATTAAAATAAACAGCATTTCTAACAGATGAAAGCACAAATGTCTTCTCACTGCAAACCACAGACTCTTTATGTTCACGTTATAGAGGAGTGGTCAGATTGTCAGGAACTTTACCACCCTACAGTGACTAGAAAGAACACAGCTATGAAGGAGACTTGGGTTTGCACACTTCTTTTTCAGAAAACTGATTTGGCTTCTGCTACGCCTGAATTCCCATACCTGGGCCACTGAGCACATTTTACTGTATCAGAGCAGTTAATTAATAAGGCTGAAAACAGATTTTGACCTTTTTTTGACTTTCAACATAGCATTAAAGCAAGCTGCAAGGATGTATGGCAGACACTCCTACAGTTTGTGCAGGGAGAGGTTTTTTTATCTCGGAACAGTAACACCATAGCTCCCGCACTACTAGAACTCACAACAGAGAAAAGGATATTCCAGAAAGCCAAAGCCTACAGCAGCCAGCAAGTGAAGGACCTCCACAAACCACTGCTACTTGAGTCACGGTGTGTCAACAGTCCCTGTGAAACAGGGATTTGCGCCCTTGCCATTCACTTCAGGTGAGCATCCAGGACATCTGTAGGGATGCAATAAGGTACGACGATCTTTCTGAGATGCAGTCCTCCTGTATTTAAGCTCATCTGTGGCTTTTAAAGCTCCCCTGCAGGGAGGGGAGGCAGTAGTGACCTGTGCCATTACAGACAATGCTTTCGGTGATTCTGCGTACAAGATGTAGCTGCTCACGAGCAGGGTTTGCTCACGGGCAGGTTTGGGTTGTGCTCCTATGGAGCTACAAGGAGGACACTTCTGGAGCAAAGTCTCTACTAGCGGAACAAACCGAGAGAGGCACAACTGAAACACACTGAGTTTACAAAGTCCATTTCTTACCAACGTTAATGCTATTTGACAAGCGTCTCTCCTCAGCTCCATCAGTGCATTTGTCTCCACAAACTTTTCTGCAAAGGTTTTAAAATAAATTCACAGCTCTTCATTCTGACCCCTTGGAATTTGCCAAGGGTGCTTTAGAAAGAAACCAACAACGTTGCTGAATGACAAGTGAACTCTAAAAAGAAAAGGAGTAAGAAGCTCTGCAGAGCCAAGTGTTGATCTGTTTCTTCTTTGGCTGCAGTTTTGGGATTTTTGCCACTGAAACTGAACTCAGCCATTTGACCCTTCAGAAGAGTCTACCTTAAGATTCTCCCTTCAGCTTTGCTGCAGATGATAAACATCTTTCATAAATCATCACCAGATACTCCTCTTAAATCAGAAATAAATGAAATCCTTGCAATTAGTATGTTCTCCCCTGAAAGCAATGAATTTACAAATTGTTTCTTTTGCTTTCCTCTTAATCTTTTTCTTTCATGCTCCCAAACCCACGGGCTGAGTTTTCCCCATGGGCTATTGATGGTATTAAAGTGGACTGCTCAGCGGCTGTGCCCTGCTGCCTGCCCTATTGATCCGTTTCTCACATGGCTCTTAATAGGTTTATTGATATTCTGGATTCATTTTGTCATGATTTTTGTCAATCTTCACATTTTCACAGCCAGGTTCCATTTTGCTTGAGGGATGTAAGCAATTAGTCCATTTCTTAAAAGCCAAGTTCCTTTTAGTAACAATTTAGTTAATGGCTTTATCTACCCAACTTCTCATCCTTTTCTAGTGTTTCTTCAGGGATTTTTTGGTTTGGTTCATATATTAAGGTGGGATCTAAGGTGTATTATCTGCTGATTTCTGAATGCAAACATCTTGGTAGCAAACTTTCTCCAAATCAGTTTTTGATCTTTTTGTGGATCTCAGTCTACTCTTCTTGTCTGGCAGTGGTTTAAAACCGTTTTTATATTCATTAGAGATTTTAACATCCAAGAATTTTGAAATCCTTTGCTGTCATTAACTGACATAGCATCAATGTTAACAAAGCAATAGTGCTTTACTTCAGCCAAAGACAAGTTTCTTTGTCTTTAGAAAGGCTAGCAAACAAATGTATTTAAGTCTGAACTGTTACTTATTTAGAAATCTTACTGAAGAGCAGAAAACAGATCCCATGAAAATATTTGTCCCTAAGATTTCAGGGACTATTGAAATTGTGCAGCTTCTGGAATCTCATCAAAAGACAAATTAGTAAGTGGCTTTACTGATCACTGGCAAATATCATGTTATGAATTGCCTCCAAGTTTCTCACATGTTGATTATTTCCACTGATTTTGGATATTTTTAAAAGCTTATATACTCATTTTCATTACTCAAGTGGTACTCTGTGTGAGATTTCAATTTGAGAGAATTAAGATACTGTTTATCACAATTTGTTTTCCTGATATAAGAATTGAATTCATCTATAAGCCTTATATCCAGTTACTTTTGTCACCTTTTCCCAGGATGCTACTTCAACTATTTTACGTTTTTCATACAAACCTGCCCTTTAGTTTTATGAGACTATACCTACAGTTCATTTACAGATTATGGTAACCAGGTGCTTTGTAACATCAAATGAGTCTGAATGTCACTTGTAGATTACAGCAAACCAGACCCAACTCTACCCTTCTCCTATATTAAACATCTACAAAAGGGTATGTCGCTTTTTATTCACTCAAGCAACGGGTGCACGCAGTGCACTATTAACATGTAACCAAGGTTTAAGAATAATTTTCTCACATTCTTAATACAATTTGTAATCAAATCTAACTTACAACAGACAAACAATAACCTGCCTCACTGCAGGCTTTGTTAGAATTTCTCTTGGTACTTCACAGATAGGTTAATTGCAAAAAGGAAGGCTTTGTTTTCTGAAATACAATCAGAAATCTCAGTGGAACTTCTGTAATTTTGAATACTGGTGGAGCAAAATCCCCCATGATGTTAATAGAAATTTCACCTCCGACTTGGTCAGATTTTCACCCTAGCATCTGCAACATTTCAGGGTTTTAGGAAGAACCAATAGGTTTTCATTTATGAAAGATTATCTTGAGGAACCTAAAGGCTTTGTAATTTGCACCACAGAGTCATTAAACATTTTAGCAGATAAATCACATTTAAGCAGATAAATTAGAGAAAACATCAGCCTTGAGCATAGCAGACAGAAGTCTACACTTGAAGAGATTTACAACTAAGTTCTCATTCAGTAGGAACTAATGCTGGGGTGCTGCTTATACTAGAGCAGCCCCCAACAAGGAAATCAGAGGCTTAGTAATATCAAGACCTTTTTATGTGGGTTTTTGTTTTTGTTTTTGTTTTTGTTTTACAGATATGACATCACTCTCAAATAAGTGTTTATGCACATAATCATATTTTCACTATCATCCTCCATTGTTTCTTAGACAACTTGTCATCTGCTCTTAAAGTAAACAAATTCTTCAGCACAGGCACTGCTCGACATCTGACATAGTGAACCTGTAATTGTAATGAGGCCTCTGGACTCTCCTGTAAAATTAATTAAAATATATTTGAGAAAGTAACATTTCTTCAGGTGCTCCTCAGACAGTAGTGGACAGTAATACAATTTCTGTAAAGATACACGCATATTTCTGGAAAATAGGTCCATCTCCAAGTTAATTTATACATTGAGTTGCTTCGATTTTCAGCTGAGTTGGAACCAAGACTGCGTCTGCCTTTTGTTTACACAGCAGGATTAGAACAGGAGGATAAATGAGGGGTTCTTGGCTGGCCGAGGATTATAGAAATAACAGAAAGTCCTCGTAAAAACAGATAGCATCCTGCTTCATAATTCCAGCTCCAAAAAGCTAAAGTTTGGCAGGCACGCACTGTGGTTAGAGCTTCCTTATTTGGGAAGAAAAAAGCAGTAATGCTAAAAAGGTTGAGAGAGAAGCATTATTCTCTGAAAAGACTTAAATCCAGATGAGCTCAAGTAGGCGTACATTAACTGAGCAAGCATCAGACTGATGGTTTGATAACCGCTACTTCCAACAGCAGAGTTTGGACTCTGAACTGTGTTTCCAGTCAATTTTTATTAGACAGCAGTATTTAATATCTGAACAGAGCGTTCAAGCTTCCTTTTCCTTTGAAGCCTGGAGTGTTACTGCTGCACACAAGCAGGGAATTAGAGAACCTCCAGTTCCCTTTGGTCAACAAGCCAGGAAGGAGGCAGTGCCAGCTGCTGGTCAATAAGCAGCTGCATTCTTCTGGAAAGCTCTATGCTCTCAAAAACACACCAAATGTACAATAAGGGCCAGTGTTCAACCCGTTTCACTCTGGAAAACTACCTGTCATTTAATAAAATCAGGTCCTCAGAGGAATCATAATCCAGATGACTTTTCAATCCTGTTTCTTTGCCATGAGTTGGCATCCGTTATGCCTGTGTCATTCCTGACCAACAGTTGCTTAATCTGTTCTCAAAGGCCTCCTGTGACAGACAGCGTGCAGGGCTGTCTCCTCCAGCAATTCACCATGCTGTTGAGTTTCCTAAATCTGATCCAAGACGTCTTTGCTGCAGTTCAGCCCGTACAACTTACTGTCCTAACCCATGCAAACGTGAGGAAAAGTCAATGACTAAGTATTGTCTAGACTAAGCAGTTCCTACTCCTTTGATTTTTTTTTTTTTGGTAGCTCACAGTTTCTGGACTTCTGATAATTTTTGGAGCCCTTGTCTGGATCCTCTCCTATGGGCCCACTTCTGCTTGAGGTGCAAAACCCCAAACCTGACACACTATTCTAGACAGGATGTTACCGTGCTTAGCAGCACAGGGATACCTCTACTGTCTTGCATGGTCTAGTCTTGCTGTTATGGTCCAGCATGAAAAGTCCCTTTTTTGCAATAATGTTTGCAAGAAAATAGTATTAATACAAAGCCACATCTATTGGCTATCTGCAAGGGTCCACCCGACGATCTGTTCTAGCAGTAGCCCAAATACTGTAAAAAATACATGGCATTACAGTGAAGACAAGACTTCCTTGCATGCAGGAGCCAACATTTTCAGGCACAAATCATCTTTTGCACGATTATATACTTCTGAATATAGACCTTTGGTGGGTCAACTTATCTTTCTACATTCAAGACCTCTAATTGATTTCCAGATGAATTTTGTAAAATTACTAAAGAGAAAAACCAAACCAAATATACCTTTTCTGATACTGATAATGATATTAATATATATATT
>NW_010409668.1:0-985 GCF_000710305.1 Buceros rhinoceros silvestris
CAGCCCCCGCGAGCAGCCAGCCGGGGGCAGCGAGCTCTGCCCGCTGCGCGCACACACAGATAACGTGAACCCCAGGGGCGGCGCTGAGCAGCCCCGGAGCTCTCTGAAACCCAGCTGCTGCCGGCGTGCCGATAACCCACCGCAGCTCGGCCGCGCCGAGGAAGTGCTTGCCTTGGTAATCAGCCAGCCAGGAGCAACATGCCCCTGCAAAGCTGTTTTGTGCCGTTTAATGAATACCAGAGGGGTCTCCGGCCCCGCTACATCAGCTCCTGCTGGGCAGCTTCTCCTCCTCCTGTCACCAGCAGATGCCAGAGGCAACAAATACTTGCACCAGTAAAGCTCTGTCCTTTGCCCAGACTGGTGCTCTGCCCTCCCTCCCCACACCCAGTGCCGGCATGGGAACGGGACTGGTTCCCCCCCTCACTGGGCAGGGACGCGTGTCCTCCTGCCTGGCGCTGGCACAGGAGGGAATTACCCGGGAGGTCATGAAGAGCATCTTGGTTTCCATGTCAGGAGTGAGGCGACAGGCCAGGAATTTGCGAGAGGTCCTTGACTGGAGGAGCTGCAGGACACCTGGGGAGACACAGAGCAGTCAGGGACAGCACAAACGGGGTCCTGGTGGGGATCCAGCGACACCCATGACGAGCTGAGCTCAGCTCTGTTTCCCCAAGGCTACAGGCAGTGGAAAAGGAACAAGATTTTGGCTGGAAAAGGTCTCTGAATCCTCACTGAATGGTCCAGGTTGGAAGGGACCTTCAAGATCGAGTTCCAACCCCCTCCATGGTCAGGGAACACCTTCCACTAGACCAGGCTGCTCAAAGCCTCGTCCAGCCTGGCCTTCAACCCTTCCAGGGAAGGGACATCTGCCTGGAGCAAGACTGGTCCACAGGTCACTACCGAGGACACCAGGGAGGAGAGCCTGGAGGAAGGGAGAGAGCAGGGACAGCAGAGCAGGAACAGGAGCTGGGGGAGAAATGAAAAAGTC
>NW_010409668.1:1073-1448 GCF_000710305.1 Buceros rhinoceros silvestris
AGAAAAAGCACGGGGCCCGCCGGCAAAGCCGTAACCAAGAGAGCCCGGCCCCTGGCCCTCGGCCTGGGCACCAAAAAGAACAACCAGCGCAGAGAGCCCCTGTCCTGGGCCGGGGCAGCGCGTAAACCCAGCTGCACCCATGCAGCAAAGGTACCCAGAGGTACTCGCAGAGAACAGAGGGTGGGAGGGAGAAGGGGAGGCTGCAAAAGCCGCCCTTGTTCCCCAAGAGCTGAAGATGAGGGATTTACAACCAGAGCAGAGAGGCCTCTGCCGCTGCTTGACGAGACCTGAAGGATTTAGAGGGCGGACAGCGCTGGAGCAGCCAGGCAGGCGCCGGGGACGCCGCACACGCCACTCCAGAGTCGTGGTCCTGCC
>NW_010409669.1:0-5087 GCF_000710305.1 Buceros rhinoceros silvestris
GGCCAGGAGGGGCCGGGGTTGCGGGGCGGAGGGCGGGTGCGGAGCCCCTGTCTGGCCTGACTCGTTTGTCCACCGTTTGCAGTATGTCCCGGTCAGGGGCGACCACATCATCGGAATCGTGACGGCCAAAGCGGGGGACGTGTTCAAGGTGGATGTCGGCGGGAGCGAGCAGGCGTCACTGTCCTACTTGGCCTTCGAAGGTGCCACGAAGAGGAACAGGCCAAACGTCCAGGTGGGCGCTGTGCTTTGATGGCGGTAGCACTTCAGTGATGCTGTTTGGTGTCTCTGTTACATTTTAGTAGCTTTTTTCATAGTAGAAGTGGTTTTTGTAAGCCGTATGTAAAAGGAGGAGTGTGGGTTTACTTGCAATGATGTTGCCTTAGTCCTCCTCAGAGGTTCTTGCATGGTTAGGCTGTGAGCTTTGAGATGTCTTCAAGTAGCATGTCACCAATGTGGTCTGATGTCATGCTTTTTTGCTCGTTAAGTTAACTTTCCCATAATCCTGCCAGCAGCAGATGCAGTCAATGCATAACCTGCATCCAAGGGAGCTCTCTGAAGGTGAGGGTTTAAACCAAGATTTTACATCCTCTGATACTGGTGGGAAACATTTTTTCAATAGCATCATTGCAAATGGTGTGTGGCATGCGTTTGCCACAGCTTATGTGTTCGTGCATGACACCAGAATGTGAAGATGGACTGTAAGGAAAACCAAAATAGCTTAGTGTGGTGGTTTTTTTGGTCCTGATAAATGATCCCAAGAGCAGGACGCTGAGACTTTTAATCCCCTTAAAGCCTGAGGAAAGAGGAATTCATATTTGATATGTAAAAAGGAAAGAGGAATACTCCTCAAAATAAAATTCTGTAGTTTCTTTGTATCTTTCAAGTTCCAGTAGTGATACAACATAATTATTCCTAGAGGGCGTTGCCTTTGGTAGAAGAGAAAAGGAACATTCCTGTTATCCTTTATTTTAGTACCGCTTGAATATTAAAACTAAATTGTGGCCTCATGAGAGGATGTTTATCACCTGAGTGTTTGTTACACGTGTGCAGGATGACCTTCTCTACTACTTGTGCTCTTTTGATGCTGCCTTGTTTAGGTGGGAGACCTTATTTATGGTCGGTTCCTCATAGCAAATAAAGACATGGAACCAGAGCTGGTCTGTATAGACAGCAGTGGAAGATCCAGTGGAATGGGATTAATTGGGCAAGATGGCTTCCTCTTTAAAGTTTCCTTAGGTCTAATAAGAAAGTAAGTACTAAGAAAAGTAAGTAGCCCCTCTGACATGGAATGTGGTGGGTAGGATTTGCACTGCTGTTTCCTCTGAGTGGTGTGGATGAACGCGTGATCAGAGCATGTGGTTGTTTCAGGGTGTTTGTATCAGTTTTACTGATGGTAAGGTGGATGTTGGCCTGGAAGGAGTGTCTGTTTCACCCTTTGAGAGATTAGATACTCCTGTGTATGGTGGTGTGTCACCTGTTTAAACAGAGTGATGTGGTTGCCCAGAGCGTGGACAATACAGCCACTGACCTGGGGAAGTCACGTGTCCAAGCTGGGGTTTTGGGTATCTACCTGCTACCCTGGAGTAGGTAACACTTTGTGTCCTTTTTCTGCTTCATGGGACAGTGGGGGATGTACTCTGGGCTGACACAGCTGACTAAAGGGCGCCTTCCACATCAATACATGGGACTTTCTGACTTCCACAGAAAAATGAACTGCACTGAAAGGAGAAACAAAATGTTTGAGAATGTTCTGTTTGGTTTTGTTGTTCTTTGGAAGTGCAATCTGGGGCTGCAGAGCAGCTGTTTCTTACCTGAGTTTAATGGTTTGTCTGGTTTCCATGTCCTGTGGGAAGTGAGTGTGAACTGACACACAGATTTTTCCAGCTGTTCTGCTTGTTTTCTAAACACTATCCATATGCAAGCAAAGAAATAACAGTATTTTAGAAGTAAACTGTTAAATCCTGATAGTTTTATTTCTTCTAATTAGAAGAAGCTGAATTCACAGGTGCTGTACTTTTAGGGGTGTATTTTTTAAGCGAGGACAACCCAAAGTCTGACACTGTGTTGCCTTTTTGGATGAGTAGCTGGCATGTTCCTCTGACCTTCTGGTGTTGCCATAACAGCTCCCACAACTCCAGTACTGTGGTTCTGTCGTTGGTGTCTGTCAAATGTGAGCACTTCTTCCTCTGACTTTGTTAATCTTGTTCACAGACTCTTGGCTCCCAAGTGTGAAATAATTCAGGAGCTGTCACAGTTGTACCCCTTTGAGCTGGTGCTGGGAATGAATGGAAGAATATGGGTAAAAGCAAAAACTGTTCAACAGACTTTAATTATAGTCAATATTTTGGAAGCCTGTGAGTACATGACTGCTGAGCAGAGAAAACAAGCACTTGCCAGATTGTCAGGGACTTGATAAGATAAAACCTGGAGGATCTGTCTGAGACAACTGTAGAGTGTTTTGATTATTTTTTGTATTCAGATTTGTATTAAAAGCCATTTTAAAAATGAAGTTCTAGACTGTTGTTGTTCTTCAGTTCCTGTCTTTACCCACTCAGCTGGTGTTTGTCTTGTTGAGGAACTTTGGTTTTGCTCACTGCCGTGATGGTGAATCCCTGGTCATGTTTATGAATTTTCTTACTGATGTGGAGGCAAGCTTTAAAAGCTTCTGTTAGCTGCAGGTTTGGAGGTGTAACTGCTCAAGTCTCCTGTAAGGAAAACAGTTAATTTGTAAACTGTCTATATTTGCTTTTCTAATACTGAAACTTCAAACAATACCTTTTTATCTGGGGTAGCAGAAAGTATCCTGCAGGTCATTCACTTTGGTCAAGTGCTCTTACAAAATGTAGGAGTAGAAATGTGAGTGGAGAACACCAGAAAATGATGACAGGGTGCAGTGTAAGGTAGTCACAGGTGTTTAAGGCATGTGGTGGGGTAAGACCCAGCAGATGCACACAATGACCTTAGCCCTTTCCCTGAGAGATATCCTGGTAGTATTAAGGAAATGGTGAATTAGCCTTGACTTTAGTATGAACACTTGAGAAGCTTGATGGCTCGCTGGAGGTAAAAAATGGGCTTCACAGCACTGTTTGAAGTCACTTGGAACTTCTTCATAAGTGCTTTTCGATGAGAGTAAGGTAAAGATCATGTGTTTATCAACTGTAGACATTTTAGATGTATTTTCTTTAGTTACAGCATGAAGATCCCATAGAGCTTTGCTTTGCCTCCAACAAAACCAGTGTTTCTGAAAAGAGCGGTACTGGGCTGCAGCGTGTAGCAGTTCCTCCCATCAGCTCTATTTCATCCAAAGCTGAGCCCATGGTATTTGAGGATATGGTTTTCTTTGGCATCTCATTTAGCAATTGCCTCACTGCAGAGCCACTACTCTGAGTCATCTTTTAATGTGCTTGCCTAGGGCTTCCCTGACTCAACAGAATCAACACTGCTTTCAGGATTTCCATGAGCCCAGTGGCTACGATTCAGAATCCTTTTCTGGGTCTCCCTGTTTAGGGTGTTGATCCTCTGGCTTGATAGATCTTCATCTTCTCACCTGTCTTGTCTTCTCCCAGCTGAAGTAACTTTCATTCACATGCCATAAATCCTCCAGGCCTATAATCTATCTCTTCCTACACAGGAAAGGCTGTAATTTAATAAGGATGTCACTGACTCTGCTTAGCTCCAGTGGAAAAACACTGGAGATGAGCAGAGCCCCTGCAGGTGTCTGTTTGGGCAGCAAGAGCTGGCGTGAGCCAAAAAGCACTTGCCCAGTCAGCTCAGGGTGTACACTTGGAGAGTTCTTGGATCCTAGTAGTAAAACCACAGGAATGGGGCATGACGTGGATCATTCCTTGAAGAGTTGTGGCTTGAAGAGCAATTAATCTCCCCACTCCCCTTTTACCTGTCTGAGCAGCCTCCCCTCCAAAACGGCTGAGGTTTAGGCCTAATCTGGCAGATACAGAAGCAATCCCTGATCTAAATCTGCTGGTTCAGTGTAGCAAAGGGTGACCTTGGGAGTGCTCAACACTAGTGCCCTGTGTCACACCAGCCTTTCTGCTGCCCCACTGTCAACGGCTTGTCACCCACACATAACCGCAGTTAAACCGAGAGCGGGAATCAAAGTGCATTAAAATGAGGCTTGGTTTTAATGTAGTAAAATGGTTTACCCACAACGTACTGGAGTTAATTCACATACTACAGTGAAGTTTGTTGGGCATTTTACACAGTGGTGAAAAGGACTGTGGATTTGAGCCAAACAGGAGCGGGGAAAAATGCTGGAAAGCAAATACAGTTAAACCCATTACTGGAGGGAGGCAATAGTGGGGGTCTGGGACTACCTACAGTCCTTGCATCTCTTCCTAGGTTTGACAAGCTATAATGAGCAAAATCTTCAGGCAAAATCTATATGATGTCTTTGAACCTTCAGTGCTGGCTCTTAACATCAAGTAATGATAAAATGTGAGTATTTTGCCAGAGCAGAAGAAAGTTGCACAGACAACTAATAAGAGGATTAAGAGCTTAACTGTTACGGCTGTGGTTAGAGCATGGCGGTGGCTGTGCTCAATGAGGAGTTCCTGTGCCCAGCTACCCCTTGTCACCCTGCCACCACAGCTGCCAGCTGGGTTTGCTGCTGTGTTTGATCCTGAGGCAAGTTCTGTCAGAATGACCCTGATTGACATGTTAATAGCAGGGTTATCTTGTTTTTCTAACCCTCATGTTCTTTTAGCAGAAGAACTTCTGGAATTTTTCTCTCCAACTTTAAATACTAAGAGCAGCTCATCTCCTGGAGGAGCTCAGGTTGGTTAGAGAAAGCCCCGTTCTGCAAAACGAGCTGGAAATGGGGGTAGGCTTGTCTGGGATTCTGGGTTCATTGGGCCAGTGCTGCAAGAGCATCTGTATAGCTGTTAAAAAGCAACCCAGTGCTCTCCACCTGTCTACTCCAGATGGAGGGTATGGCTCCAGTCTCGGCTTGGTCTTCCACTGTGAACTGCTGGTGTGGCTGAAGCTGGTTTCAGACCTGTAGGTCCTTTGGTTTCTTAGTGACTACTGCACCCTGATCTTAATAGAAATCTGGGGGGGGGGGGACGGGCCGC
>NW_010409669.1:5174-7092 GCF_000710305.1 Buceros rhinoceros silvestris
GTCCGGGGACAGACCGGTGCTTTTGCTTCCGGAGAGGCAGGATGGGGCTGATCTGTGGAACAGAAATCCTGAAATAATGCACAGCTTTGGCACTTGGTATGTAGAGTGGAAGTTTCACAACCCCAGATCATGTCTTAGCACAGGTACCAATAAAGCGCATGCTGAGGAGATGGAACTAACTGGTAGAGGAGTGGTCTGTGACTGGTGCTCGGTGCTCAGTTTAACTGCTGGAAAACTGGGTTTGGAGAGCAGGAAGAGGAGGGTCCCTGTGATTTCCAAGAGCACCATTCAAACCCTGAGAAGTCGGTTATGTGGCGGTGCCTGCTGCTCTGAGATGTCCTTTCTGTGTGCGTTAGGGCCTTGGTTGTGTGAACCACATCAGAATAGGTGTAGGGAGAAGCTGAACTGTCAGAAGGGGGAAACAGAACCAAAGAGGTCAAACTCCCTCTCAGCTTTGCCCAAATCTCACCACCTGCCCAGAGCAGCTAAGGCAAGGGAAGGCGAATGAGGACAAAGCAGTTGCTGCTGCAGCTCCACTTGCGCAACACAGCAGCTTTTCGTGGAAAGGGAGTGCTTCTGGAGGTGTGGGCGGAGGAGGTGAGATTCCAGAAGCTTCATGACACTGTGCAGAAGTTCTGCATTGCCCAGAAGTGTCTGTTCAAGGGGTTTCACTGCCAGGTAAAGTAAGAAGATGCTCTTGGATGGAATCTAGATGTGCAAGCTCAGATTTTTCTGCTCTTTTCCAATCAGGAGAGATGAAGTCAGCATCTCTTCTGTGATTACCTGCTTATTGTTCTTGGCTGAGGCCTTGCCATGGGCTCCCACCTAGAGCGAAGAATAGCTAATGAGATGTCTTCACCTCCTGAGAGGTGGTTTTTCCCCCTCAGGAATGCTGATGGACAGCTGCCAGGTTGGGTTGTTAGAGATAGGATGTGCGGAAGTATTGCTAAGCGAAAAGGCTGGGGTTTGGTTTTGCATGCTTAACTTGGCACAAAAATAATGGGGCTGCAGTTGTACTGCTGCCAGAATGTTGATAGCTGGAGCTAAAACCACTATAAAAAAATCAGAAGGAATGTTGACAGCCCACAGAAGTTTGGGGTTTAATTGTATGGTGATTAATGACCAAGTATGTCAGTTTTTTGTCATAATTTTTTCCAAAGTTTACAGAGGCACAGTTTGGATGCTGATCGCCTTTCAGCACCAGTGAAAAAGCTGCTTCAGCAAGTTCTGTCTGGTATTGATCGAGAACCTGCCCATGCAGGGTGATGAGAAAAAGCAGAGAGATTATTTGGGTTCATAGGTTTACAAGGTAAAAAGCAGCCTTGAACCTACAGTCCTCCCAGCTCTTCCAGGTAATCTGGTAATGCTGGCTTTGCTGGGTTGGGCTGCCAGGGATGTTCTCTGGTGTGCCCCAGCACTGATAGTGTGGTGGCTTCAGTTTGATCTGTGCCAGGTCAGAATTGTGCTGCTACTCTTGCTTCCAGTTTGCAGGTACTTTGTTTTGTGGTGAGATTCCACAAAAACCCAATCTCGGCACTGAACAGAAACTGCAAATAAGAGTTAGAGCAAGCAGGTCCACCCAGAGTGGCTGGTGACTCAGCTGCGATAAGACAGGGCCATCAGGTCTAGGTGAGCTGCTCCCTAGGGCTGGGCTGGAGTCCCTGCTGCAGCGGGGCCTCAGGACCGGGAGCAAGCGAAGAGCGCTGGCTCAGTGATGCTGGGACACGTTACGGCTGGCTCAGCCGAGCGAGTGCATTCCTGAATGTAACATCGATGTAAGGGTTTTACCTGCCTCACTAAACTGACTGCCTGATGATAGCGCTGGCTGCTCCCTCGGCCGGAGCCGGTACGGGTTTGCCAAGGCTCTTCGCCTTACATCTGTCTCGGACCATCGGTGTCGTCTCCTATCTTGCTTGAC
>NW_010409670.1:0-298 GCF_000710305.1 Buceros rhinoceros silvestris
CTGGAGCGGGAGATGGGTGCTGGGTGCTGCTGGGGACAGAGGGGCAGGAACCCTTTGGGCAGGTCCCCGCAGTGCCACCACAGTTGTGGGGCAACACCAGGGGTAAAGCTCTTCCCTCCCCGCTCCCCTTGGGGTGGGGGGTCCCGGCCATGCTGCCACAGCCACGCGTGCAGGGGGTGGCTGGGGATGTCCCCGAGCGCTGCAGGAGCCCCTCGCTCCGGGCGGGTTTGAAGGATCCAGCTAACGCCGTGTGACGGGGGCGGCCGGCGCGTGATCGACCCCAGCGACGAAGGAAAGG
>NW_010409670.1:530-919 GCF_000710305.1 Buceros rhinoceros silvestris
ACGGGGCCCATACCGGGCGCCGCCAGACACCGGACTGGCAGCACCGGGGAGGGGACGGGGACGCTGATGGTGTGCGGGGCGGACCCACTGCGGGGATGGGGACAGGGACACCCCAATGAACTGGGCTCAGCCCCTGGTGACCAGCCGGGAGAGGGTCCCATGGAGGTCCCGGTGGTGGAGGGGTCCTGCTGAGCTGCTCAGCACCCCTCCCCTGCCCACGTCGTGGGGCACAGGGTCCTCCAGATGATTCCCAGCACCGTGGGGAGGACGGCGGCACCTTCCCAGTGCCAGGAGCGGTCCCCAGTGGGGAGCGCCCAGTCTAGCTCGGAGCTTCCGTGGGGGCACCTCACACCAGTGTGGCCCCTCGCTCGCCTCCATCCCCCTCTCCC
>NW_010409671.1:0-7463 GCF_000710305.1 Buceros rhinoceros silvestris
CCGCGACAACTACTGTGTGCTTTGTGTACAAACTAAGTCTGATCTGCTTCAAGGAATTTAGACTTATTTCAGAAAAAGAGGGCTTCCTAGTCATCATTATTTCAGGCAAGACTTCCTTCACCTTCACATTCATTCTCTTGTTCACTGCCTTGTGTAACGCTTACCCGCTGCTCTGCAGGCTCAGTTTCTCCACTTGCCTGAGGACTGCTCTCCCCTTCTTCCTTTCCCTCCTTTTCTTCAGTTTCCTGTGCAAAGATCTCCTCATTCTCATCTGGCTTTTTTTCTTCACGTTCTTGTTGAAAACTGTCCATCATTTCCTCTCCTTTATTTTCTTGCACAATGCTCTCAGCTTGCTGCTCCACCAAATGTTCAGCTTCTGAAGCCTCAACTAGGTCTTTCCAGTTAAAGCAGAGTTTTACAGGTCACAATCCACAGAAACACAGATTGAAAAACAAGCAAACAAAAGATACCTGTTTGTACCGTTGAGGTATTACCTTGATCTTGAAATGTGAAGTCTATCTCTCCTTGCAGGTTCTAAAAGCCAAAACAACAAAAAAAGCCACAAAAATTAAAAATAAGGATTTGCTTGCTTATAAGAAATCCACATTCCTTCTCCAATTATATCCATTTCAGTAAGATATGATAGCGTTGAACAGTCTGCAGTCCTATGGCCAAAGCAATGTTTTCCTTTACACAAACTAAATTTTAAAGCTAAGGTCAATCTCCCCCAAACTGACACCAGTAAGATTTCAAACCAGGAGGAGTTTGTTTTCTTTATACCTGTTTGAAGATTTCCTTTACACTGAAATATTGGCTGATGGACATACTGTAAGAAATCAGCTCCTGCAAAATAGCTTCTGGGTAAGTCGTTACTTCATCCATGAGAACTTGGTTGAATGTCTCATACCTGCCAAATTTGAGGTCACAGTTTAAGAAACTTAAGTATAAATAGAAATAAAACGAAATATTTCTACAAGGCCTTTAAATCCAAACCTAACTGTTTGACCAGCCTCACCAAACGCTTAGGCTAAACCCTGTACTCTATCTGTTCAGCCTGAACACTGTCACATCCTGGCTTATTAGTAGAGATGAGTTCATTACGAATACGTAAGTGAACAAAACTCAAGAAAGAGTCACAATCAAATATTTCAGATCTTTCATTTTGGTTGGGAAAGCATTCAAGACCTGTGCTTACATATGGAATATTAGAAGTGAGAGGTCTTTTGTGTTAGTTCTGCATCATGCTCAACTGTGAGCAAAGTTTTTCTGGTTTATTTTCATTTTACTTGGAAATGAGAACTACCAGGTCAAGCTGAGCCTCGATTCAAGGAAAAAGAAAAATCGATGTTCACACCTGTTTCCATTTACATTTGCATCTGCTTTGTCTCCTACACAAAGATAATGATGGGGAATTGATGTATCTGGTCAAAGGTTCAGAGGTTACGTTCCATCTCTGCAACCTCCCACTGAATTTTCTCTCACTTAAAAAGGCACCTCACCTTTGGGCGTTTCTAAATTGCCCTAACAAATATAACTGGAAGTCCTTACACCTTTGAAAGAGATCAAAGCCGTGAGCCCAGAGCACAGGTGAAGGCACAAGAGCCGCTTTCTGATCTCTGTGATTTAAGAATCTGATCTACTACTTTGACCTCCTGAGTGAATTACCCTCGTGGCCTGGATGACATGGCATACTACATACTAACGCTGCTCTGGTGTATTTTTTAAATGGTACCAGTCTTCCTTAGTCCTACTTCTAAAAGAGAGGTATGATTTGCCTTAACCTTGCTTAATATGAAAACGATTTTATTTTACAGTCTTACATGAAGTAGCAAGCTGTGTTCTTCCACACCTTCACGCTACAGCATGAAGTAGTACAACCACCATTCAAATCTGCTCTAAGTTTGCACTACAAAATTCATACCTAGCTCTAATGTCATCTAAAGAAGAAAGGGCGTTCTTCAAGTATTTCTTCAGATTTTCTTCAGAGCCCGCTGTTCTCATTTTATCCAAGATTATATCCAGTTTAGCTTCCACCGTCTAAGGCCACATAAAAAGAACCCAGTAAAAACGATTCAGTAATTCCTAAAAGGCTTCATAACTATTTAGGATTCAAACAACTGAGTGATGTTCATACATTCTACATCAAGATGGGAAGCCACCTTACCAAACTCATCTACTACGAAGACCTTTCATAGATAATGAACAACATCTCTGGCATTGGCAGCCCAAGTTGCACAATACACCCATAGTGGGAGAACTGGACATACAAACAAGACTCTTTACCTGCACAAGACCTAGTGCGTAACAGACATTGCAGCCACTTAATACATAAAATATAATCTTTATCACCATTACAACATCAAGAATAAGACATGACTGTGCATTAAGCCTGAATCAAGCCATTAGCAAAAAAAGGTCCCAGCAGGATGAAACTACCCTGTAGAAATTCCCCTATAAATGTCAAAGATCATATTTTAAATTCTATACGAGGTATTTTGAATTCCAGAGGGTACTCTGCATTAAGAAGTGTTTTCTTTGCATCCTTATTTTTTAAGTTTATACCTGCATTAAGTTATCCTGTTTCCATTTGCATTCGTCTAATCTCTTCTGAAGTTCACCCTCCTGCTGGGACAGTCTGCGCTGATGGACATCCCAGAGCCCCATGGCCTCCTCAGCATAGCTGTACAAGGCTCTACAACTCCGCTCGGTTTGTTTAGCCAGCTCCTCAAAGTCTCTCTGAAGAAATACATTTAAGTGAAATGGTTGTTATGAAGCCGTTTGCTGGAAGGTGAAATAAATGAGTAAGGGGACGTATGACATGATAAGAGGCTGTCTGGAAGTACACTATCAGCATTCAACTCAGTCTCTTCCACTTGGAGAGGAAAAAATAGTCCAAGTAAACTGGATAAGAATGTAGAGTTTTGTTCTAGAAGCTGAGATACCAAAATTGCTGTTTGATCTGGTGCTGCAAAGTACAAAACCCCCAGTTCTGCACATGACCAGGAGCACCTGGCCACCTATCGTTTTAGGAACAACTACCCAGCTATTTTCACGTAGGGAATCATAAACAATATGATTGAAAGATACTTGGGAGATCATTTAAATCTATCGCTCTGTCTCCAGGCTGGATGGGCTATACCTAATTCACCCCTGGCAGCCAATTATAAATATAAACCAAACCATTATGAACTCTTCTCCTTGAATCAAGCCAAACTTCTTTTATTTGTGGGCAGGTGTTCGGTCACACTATGGAACCCTTTCTAACGTGACGTGATAGCATAAGATGCACACAGCATCCAGGCAGCAGCACCAGGAAGATCAGACTACACCCAGAGAGGAATAAATGTAATAAACATACACCCATCTGCTCCAGTTCTTCCTCAAACCGACTTTTTGGTTTCTCAGTCAACTGAAGTAACTCAGAATTCACCATTTCTTCAGCCTCTTCTGTGGTGCAAACACGCAGATTCAGGAGGGTATCCTAAACAAAAAGGATGCTGAAGTTATTGATGTGAGCTTAACAAATACTGTGTGGCTTTTAGAGAGTATGGCTAAACTTAGAGTTTCTTCTTTTATTCTGAATGGAGAAAGATTTAACCCGCCAGATCTCACGTGCTGTCAGTAAATGGTACAATTCTATTCAGATGCAAAGGGAGAAACCGAGGCAGAGGGTGGAATTTCTTGCACAAGATTAGACTCAGCACAAAGGGTTCTGACCCCGAGTCCTCCACCTAAATGTGGGACAGCATTCCTCTCGCTACTGGCATTTGATACTGCTTTTACACATTTCAAGTACAAATACCACGTTACTGTGACACAAAATGGGCAGAAAGTTCTCTCACAGAGTAAAACGGAGGCTGAAGTAATTTCACTTGTTATCTCAGTGTCTGGTGGATCCTTAAGCCTGTCTTACAGTAACAGCACATTGCAAACTGTTACCAAACCGGCAAAGCCCTGATACTAACCTTGCATAACTGCACTTTTGCCAGATATTTTTGCTGGACCATCTCACACTGGGCGCGTATTTTCATCATGCACTGCACGTTGTGGGTCTCTGAAGGATACGCAAGAACAGGCCATTGTAAAGATTTCCCTATTTCACAGTGCAGCGTGAAATGGAAACAGAAGACCTGTGCTGAGCACCAGCACAGGTAACATACCCCAGGAGTGTCTCCACACCTGTACAACACTAACAGCGCATAAAATAAGGATTAAAATATTTGTATTAAACATGTTATGTTTGAAAGCAGTGAGTTATTTCCAATCACTCGCCATTTCTTTGCTACTATACAGGCTCCAAACATTAAGACAGATGTGCTCTGGAGAAAGAGAAGGAAGACACAGAGGACGGGCACACTACAGGCCTCGGGGAAAGGAACCATCTCAAATACTTTCCCTCTCATTCTTCAGAGGTGAAAATGAGTGGTTTTGTATGACTGACTGATCTGCATTAAAATGAACCTTCTATTTTCCACAGATTAATTCTAACCAAGTCAGTTCCTGCCAGATCCCACCATGCAAAAATGGTTGTGCTGGCAAACGGGAGGTGATGCAGCGGGCGAGCTTATCACGGTTGCATCACTCGCTCAGAGCGACATAGAGAGTACATGGAAACACACGGAACGAAGAATACAGCAAACACGCTTTCAGAGCAACCGGCTGACCCGTTACTGCCTGGAAAAAAGAACGAACGCACGAAGTGCTTGAATTCCAGGCTGATTTTGTGATTTCCCAACTTACCAACGCTTCTGTTTAAGTTCACCAGAGCTCTGTACCACTCCACTATCTCAGCTTTCGTGTGCGCTGGAGGCAACAAAGCCCTACCGAAACGGGAAACAGGAGTCAGGTATCTTCAAACATAATGCAGGATAAATTTCTGACTCGGAGTACCCACACTGTGTTAACGTTACTGCTCTAGGTTATTTACAGCCGTGCCAGCAATGAAAATAAAATGAGACGGCCGCTGTTTCCCAAGGCCACCAGTTCCGACTGGAACTCACTGTAATTATCTTGTTGTTACACAGACTGTAAAAGAAAAACTGTAACTACTGTAACGCATCGCTCCCAAACCATCATCTTGTCGTCAGGACAGACATTCAAACCCAGCAGCGTTAAATGTCTGTCGACTCCTTTCTTAATTTATTCTACACACTAAACTCCCCCACAGAAATAAGGCCCTGGCTAGATCACCAGTTTTTATTACCTCCCTGGCCTTGTCTGCTATGTTTCAAATGTTTGTAAGATTTACTTCTCTGCTCCTGCAGTTCTAGCCCTCTGTCACCCCCTTCAGCTGCACTGAAAACCAAGAGTGCCATTTTTTCCCTTAAAAAAACCTTTTCAAGAGAAGTTTGGGCCCTGCCTTACTGCTGCTTTGTACAGTCGCACGCAGAAAGGGAGCAAAGTCCATTCTGTACTCGAGTCCCTCATTAACCCAGGAAGGAATTCCATCGCCTTTTGTTCCTGTTCTCCCTTTTGTCATACCCAAGGTGCTGCAGAAGCTCCAGTCTCCTTTCACTGAGTAAAATCTGCCCCGTTATCATATTCTCCATTTCTGTTTTCACAGCTGGAGGATCCTGTATTTCTTCACTTGCCATAAATTCTCTGTAAGGTGGAAGAGCACACTGAAGCAAACACCCATTTGGGAAAATTTCAGGTTTGAAATACAAACACAAAATATGTTTTATACATTCCAGGTTCAAAAAGAATGCTAAGGTTTTTTAGCTTTTTATTTTTATAATGGAAAACCGATAAAATCTTACTGTTTATAGAAACCTCGAGTGAACAGTAGTCACTTCGTGTCGTTCATACTCCAAAATACAATTGTAAAATGTCTGACCTGAAACTGTCAGCCACGTATTTCCTTTGGATGAGCTTCCAGCTCTTGACTGTATCTTGCCATTTCCATCGATGTGATAATTCCTTGTTCAGCTCTGATTTCATTAGATTAGAGAACAGCTTGGTAATTGCCCTCTGATTGGCCAACAGAGCTCTGTTAATCAACTGCATGTTGAAAAATAAAACCAGGAATAACAGCAGAATATAACATAAAAAAAAATATTGCCTGCTCTATGTAAAATGTGGTAAAAAGAAATGGTAAAGAATAACCTGCAAAACAGAAAACTGTCCTATACTGCAGTGATTGAAAGGTAGAAACAATGAATTTCAGTTGGAAAAAAAGACATTCTGGGATACCCAGATAGCTAAATTCTCACGGGGAAACAGACTCTGAGTGTGAGAGATTTACCATGGCCTCATCATTCACGAGCCTGTAAACGTCCGCTGACAGCAAGAAGGCAATGTCCTCCAGTTTCACAGTGTACTTCCTCAGGACCTCGGTTATCTGCACAGTAAGAGAATAAAGAATGACAAAAAAATAAATATCTGTATAATGCAAATGTCAGTTTGCCAAATTGAGCGATCTCTGAGCAAGACAATTTATTTCCATTAAAATAAATTCAGTTGTCTAATAGACTGAGAAGTGGATCTTAAAATACTTATCCTAAATATCTTAAACGCTGATTTTTTTAATCATTCATAAAAATAGCAACTGAACCATTCCATTTCGTTACTATTCAGCTGAATTCTCTTTAATATCTCCGCTAACCGAGTGCTCTGCAGGCAGGCTGCAATCTGGATTTAAAAATCAAGCCAACCTCCTTTCAAATATCTGTAGTGGATCCACCAGTGGTCATTTTAAGAAACTGAAGCAAGCGGGGTCACCTCCAGTATTTTTAATAACTAACCGAACAGATACTGGTGATACTGTTTTGGACCTATTCATCGTGTCTACACTGCAGAGAGGACAGACCGACTCAGGTGTAACAGACTTTTGTTTGCCTACAGGACAAAGCAGCAAGAACTTCCTTGTGGACTCTCTGTTCCTTTATCCAAACAGTTACTGTGATGTCCGACGACTTTTACGGGTCAGGCTGAAGCCCACGGAACTGTAGCATCTCTGCTGCTGCCACTCAGCTGCCCAAACTCAGATCACCTGGGGCACAATAGGTATGTCCCTATAAAATAACATCAGACCTGACAACAGTTAGATCTAAATAACCCCACAGAAAAATAAACGCAGCTCACATGCTCCTTGCATCTCTACAAGGTAATTGTGTAAATAAATGTACAGGTAATTGTGGAAGAAACGAACACCTTGTAACTGGAAAAGAAGTATCTTCTCCTGATTATGTGGGTGTAAAATGAGAGAGTGATCTCCTGGTGAACAGACAGTAATCACCTAAGCAACAGAAGCCCTGGCAGGCCTCTTTTGACTCTTGGGGTAATCAGCTACGCCTTGCTCTGCATCCAGCATTACAACCAAATAATTATCTTCTGCTTAATTAACAGCTATTAAGACTACAGCTCACTTTATCAACTCGATTCCTTTCAATCTTTTTCAGGGATTCATCCATTTCCCTAATCCACTTCTTTCTGGTCAAGGATTCCTTCTGGACAATATTCCA
>NW_010409671.1:7707-10080 GCF_000710305.1 Buceros rhinoceros silvestris
CTCCTCCAAACCCTGCAAGAAGGATTTACTGTCAATCTCATTGAAAAGTATATGTCAAAAAGAAGGAAAAAAAAAAAGCATGTATATCTTAAAACTACAGCAAGACATAAAAAGGCTTGTTATATAGACCAGGTGCAAATAACTGGAGGTGAGACAACAGCATGAGCTGCCTTACTTCAAAGGAGAAACCTTCCACAGTAATGTCAGACTCGATCTTCTCAAATAGAAGTTCTATTTTCCTATCAGATTCCATCAGTTTTGTCAGAAGGAATTTTGCAGGCTCCAAAACAAAGGGTTCCATCTCCTAAAAAGGTGAGGAAGTCAGTCCGATCTCTGAATATTAGGCCCTGACCCTAGTAGAGCACCCCAGACCTCCGGATTACAGCACCCAGTCTCACCCTGCCGATGCCGGCGAGCTCACGACCCATCGAGGCCAGCGCTTCCTCGTGACGGCCACGGCGGCGTTCTGACAGGCGTTCCACAATATTACTCCTCGTTTCCTCAGAAACTGCCAAGAAAGAAATGAGGATGACGATGTCGCTTGGAAGCGCTGCTGCAGAGGCCACCGCGCAGGCACCATGAACCGCTGAGTCCCCGCTCTGACCGCTGCCGTCTGTGCACTACGGCGGCACGGGGCGGCTTCCAGGGGAAGGGGAGGCTGGGCAAATGGAGGTTAACAACAATAAAGCATTGTCTGAAGATTTCCTTTGATTTCATTAATTGGTGAGTTTCAGAAGGATAAAAGCATGGAAGCTGTGAACTAAGTTCAGGTATGACGCAAAAAATTGCAGCTTCCTAGAACGCGAATTTACTGTCAAAACACAAACTGTGACTTTCTGACAATTTTACAATCATTCTTCCCAGGAGTAGACTCTTCATCTTCAAAATTACCTACAATTCCTCAAAAATACCTCAGGTCATTTCTGAGCTAATTTTACATCTTCTTCAGCTAAAACGTGATTTGTGTGGAGGCTCCTACCTAAGAATGCAAATTAAAACATCTGATAGGAAGGGAAAGGGACGTTACCAACAGCATCAGGCAGGCCTCTGACTTCCTCAGCCGCAGGTACAGCTACACTCTGCCAAACCTCTGGAAATGTTGTAGCTTCTCTGAAACAGAAAGAGAATAAAGCTTTGATTTGTCCTAAATACGTAAGAGGAGGGACTTGCAATGCGTATAATATTCAATTTAACTGGAAAAATGTAACATTGAAATGAACAAAAGCATCATTCTAACTTCAAGAATAGGATTCAAAGAATCAATGTAACTTCTTCTGAGACAAATTGAACCGAGCTTAAAACACAGTTCAAAAATACACACCAGCCTGCTTTGAACAAAAGACAAACTCTTTTTTAAAACAAAAGCCATGCAACAGCCACACCACTGCAAATATTAGCCTGTTACTCCGCACTTGAGCAGCAGCAGCTCATTAAACTCAATTTACCTCTGGCAAAGAGACAGTGTGCTACCAATCGTTAGTGCTGTGACCAGGACATAATTCAGGAGCGTGTCGCTCCCAGTGCAAATCTTACAACTCCACACCTACAACCATTGCATATAACTGGGATTTACGCTTCTGTTCCCTACCTGTACAGCAGTGGCTTTTCTGGGGAGTCACCGCAGGATGCTCCTTCAACATGCTGCTGGGAGCGCGGTAGTAGCCTGGCGTCAGTGGCAGCTTCTGCATCCCTAACCAAAGGGAGCCTTCCGCTCTTTGTGAGAAACCTCCTCTTGTTCCTGACTTCATCCAAAGAGCGGACTAGCTGAACCTTCAAAGAACCGTAATCCAAAGGGTTAGAATCCTTTCCAACCTACTAACAGACAACAACAACAACGTAATTGATAAAAACGGGGGGAAAGGTGGCAGAAGTGGGAGGTAAAACAACGAACACCATTTGGCATGGGTATAACAATTTTAATCAAGTTTTAAAGTTGTTTTCAAAATGAGAAGAAAGATGCCGCTTTTCCTCAGACAGGAGAAGGGAAGCAAACTGGGCTGTGTGCCTTGCTTATGGCTCCAAGGAAAGCCAACGGCAGACTGGGAAACACCTGAACCTGGCTTACTGTGCCTCTGAATTTATCTTTCATCACTGTGGCATGGGGATTCTGCCTTCAGTCAGCATGTCCTGACACCCAGCGAGGGCACAGGAACACCCACAGATGCATTAGAGAGCATAGGCTGAAGATAACACCGTTATTTTCTACTCAAACAAACAAAAACCTGAGGGGATGAAGCTGACCTCTGCTTTGAGGTCATGGCTTCAACAGCCAGCAAACACCCGACCAACATGAATTGCCTCATTCGGCTTTTACCCCCCCTTTGGTTTTACCTCAGCCTCAAAGATCTGTTTGTAGACCTGCCCGCCGGGCAC
>NW_010409671.1:10182-10479 GCF_000710305.1 Buceros rhinoceros silvestris
GCACTAGGCGCACAGCTCCCGCCGGCCGCATGCTGCCCAGCACCGCCACCCTCCGGGCCTGCTCCCAGCAGAGCTGTGGCTTCCGAGCAGGAGCCCAGGAGAGAGACAAACCCCTTCGGTTTGAGACGAACCCCTTAAGGGTCAAACTACGCGCCCTCCGCAAGGCTCCCAGCCTCCACTGCTGCCGGCAAAGCACTGGGAGCCTTGAAGTGTCCCGCGGCGATTTGCCAGCGCTAGAAGGCACCGGGCTGCCGGGGGAAGGAAGAGCCTTCGGGCTGCCGGGGGAAGGAAGAGCCC
>NW_010409672.1:0-2049 GCF_000710305.1 Buceros rhinoceros silvestris
ATGAATTAATTAAAACATGTTAAAAGAAGAATCATAGATAACAGCAAACGCAGCAACAAAAACAAACTCAGAAGAAAGGCTCATGGAAATTTTGTTGGGTAATTCTCAAGGGTCTGTGCTTTGGATGGCACTATAGGCAAATTAACAAAATTAATTTTTAAAATCAGACAAGTGCAAAGGTCTTCTGTTTTAATGCGAGTACTTAAAATATTAACATTTTTCAATGTTGGTATTTTTGTGTCTTGATCTTATAAACTGCACTGAAGAGATTTCAAGCTGAGGCCTCAGGCTTCCAGGTGTTCATGCATATCAGTAGCTTCACCAAAGCCCTCAAATGACTAAAACCTGTCCGTGGAACTCAAAGTTCATACAAGAAGAGTCAAAAGCTACGGTGAGGTGTGGGGTGAAACAAATGGCTGGTTGTCAATTTAAGCTGTTGTCTTTTCCTCAGCCTTGCAGCATCTCTGCAAGCAAGTGTAATGATAAATTCAGTACCTCACAACCCATTTTCAGCAAGAGAGGAGAGCTGCAGAGCACCAGTGTGAGCAGCTCTCGTTTGGCCAGGGTCAGGCTCACCCCTGGCGTGTCCCAGGGCAGAGTGGGAGGGATCGTGCTCAGCCTCAGCACTGAGATGCTGCAGGAGGGACCATACTCTGCCTCAGCAGCAAGATGCTGTGGAATGAACAACGGTATCTGCAGAGGCTTTTGGGGGATTGTCTAAGCTTTCATTGAAACAGCAAGGAACACAAAACCTTTTGTGACCTAAACCAGCACCAGTTTCTTTTACAAAATGTCGCAGTGCTCTCTCCTTCGGAGGCTGTTTTGCCTTTTCAGTTGACAGGGCTGGAAACACCCAGCATCAGCAGCTCCATGAGAGCTGCACGTGCAGAGGAGGATGGATAACCTGAACCCACCCAAACATGATAATTGCAGTGAGGAGGGAATGATAATTGGCATCAATCCTTTAAAGAGTTTTTATTCAGGGTGAATGACTCTGCTAAGTTAAAAAGTCTTATTAAATCTGATAAATAATGAAAGAGTGAATTGACTTCAGTGAAATCAAGGAAGTAAATTTGTACTCGCATAACTTAGGGAGGTCAGATCCTGGCTGGATCAGCACTTCAAAGGAGACCTTCAAGAAAAGCACATGAAAAGATCTCTTCTTTCTTAACTGATTCATGAGGCTTTGACTCACTATGTACTGGAGATGGACCCAAGCCTTGTGGTCTCCCCAGGAATGGTCTGTTCATGCCCGGGGGTGTAGCTGCCCAAGGCCTTGTCATGAGGAGACCAGGACATGGTCATGTCCCCATAATTTGCCTTCCTTCAGATGTGATCCTTTAGAAATCTGCCCTCATGAGCTCTTTAGGCTCTATTTGAATGTCACGAAGAATGGTTGATATTATTCCGCCTACACCTGTTTCTATTAGGCTATCACTGTACCATATAAATTACTCAAAATAAAGAATCGATAAAAATTCTCAGTGCCCTAAAAGCTCAGGAAATAAATTCATCACATTTAGCAAATAGACCATTACTGAACTCTCCATATTTCTGTGTAGCAAAACCAGATATATTGGCTTATTCCAATCTTCTTCTTGTTATCGGTGGCTATGTTGACTAGAAAACTCACAACGGTTTGACTAGGAAATTCATATTTTAGCAATTCAGAAATGTAACAGGATTATCTTACCAGCACCTCCTGAGATAGCGGAATAATAGTAATGCTCATCTCATGGATGGCAGTGGCAGATACACTTTTATCCATGCTAAAGCCAGAAGGAAAAATGCAGGTAGGACCGTCCTATGGAGATGATCCTTTCCCCAGCCCTCCTCTCCTTGGCTTTCTTACATCAATAGCACCCATCACCTAGTGATTCTTTTAGTACCGTCTCCTATCTGACCGCTATGTCCATTTTTTAATATCCTCTGCTGGGAAAATCTGGGTGGGATGTTTTCCTCCCATCTCCATCCCACCACCCTCTGAGTGGTTTTCCAGCTCAAAGCAACATTCAGGGTGAAGCAAGCTGGTAGATTTGATTTTTCCCT
>NW_010409672.1:2163-3098 GCF_000710305.1 Buceros rhinoceros silvestris
TCCCTACAACATGAACCATGGTAGGTTAAACATGCTCCAGTAGTGCAAGATGGTATGTTACACCTCTCCCAGTAATGATATCTCTGAGAACAAGTAATTATTTGAGGGTTTGGGTATGGCAACAAAGAAAGGTGCCTGGGCCCGTGGGGCAGTCTGGAGTCACACAGGGACTTTGCTGGTAACTGTGTCATGGGAGTGCTTGCGCTCCGTAAACTGCAGTAAACCCTGCTGTGGTCATGAAGCACGTAGGGTTTGAATCTACAGGTTGAAAGTATTTGGTATCTATTTCTGTCTTACGTGGTTACTTTATCAAATGATTTCATCAGACTCCAAAATTGAACATACTTCACACATCTTTGAGCCTAAACTTTAACAACTGAACTGCTCCAGAAAACGTGTTTTCCTTCTGGAGAGGTTGTTCTCATGGTGAATGATGAGCTAAGTGCTTCATCTGCCACTCCCAAATGAAGGCCACCATCTCTCTGGCTAAATCCTGCTCCATGGGGCAGATCCTCACCTGCCTGTCATCTGACTCTGCCTGGGTGGGTTTTACCAAACTCATTCTTTTCGGTGGAGATTGGCTCAGCCTGTTCTCTCAAACTGGGACAACAGGCATGCTGTGATGGAGAGGGTCCAGGTCCCTTGCAGTGTTACTCTTGGAAGAAGTTAGTGGTGAAAGATAACCTGCATTTAAAGAAAACCGCCACTGCAAAGCTTCGGAGGAGTCACAGTCTGTGTGGCTGTGCACCCAGGGAGAAACGCTGGGGCTTGGACCCCAGGTTCAAACCATGTGAAAATACTCTGTGGTCCCTCCAAGCACCGTAGCCACTGACTACTGCCCCAGGAGACAGAGCTGAAACCTTCCTGGAGGTTTTCCTTATCACAGTGTGTAATTTGATGCACAGCAATGAGCCATGGCTGTGGCTGCGGGTCTT
>NW_010409672.1:3196-9768 GCF_000710305.1 Buceros rhinoceros silvestris
CGTTCTTCCCAAAATTGCCCCAAAACTCTGTCTCTGCTAACCCACAGTTTGAGGCAGGTGTGCTAGAGATGGCCACATTACGCTGACTCATTGCCTTTTGAAGCTCCATTTCCTTTCAGCCCCTCAAAATGTCCCAAACTTGTTGCTTTCCTGGAACAGTACTAGCAGATAATTTTTTCAAAGCTGAAGAAATCAGTGTCTCCAAGCCAATGATAACAACAGGAAAAATAAATACTAGATCTGTCAGAATTAGCTGAACCCAGAGTTCCCAGCAACACCAAACTATGTTCTATTAAAAAGAAGAATGTTACATTTTAGTGTGAGAAGATGAGAGGGAATAGAAATGAAATAGAAAACTATCAATCACCAGAATTTCCTTTAGAGACCAATAGTGAAATATTCCACTGTCATCTTTCCATTAGAGATGGCAAGTCACATGTTTAACCTGGCCAGAACCATGATTTAGTTTGAATTGCTCTTTGATTGAAGATTTCTTTTGAAGATCCACTGCTTTATTTGAGAATATCAGATAGAATAAATAAAAGGAGCATCAGTACAGACCAGCAACTGAAAGATAAATGTCACAGGATGCATAGCATGAAATTCAGATGAGTGAAACTGATTTAAAACTGCAGTAGAGAGAATGTAAGTATTTAGAGATGAACGTGGAAATGGGCTCTGTACATGGCAGAGGAGGGAGAACACATAATTTAGAAATATTCTTGCCTGGTCCAGTTTATTAACAGACATCTAAGGTAAGAGCAGGTCCTTAGAGTTACCCAGGAGAGCGTTTCACAGAAAAAACCAGAGCTGGAATGTGGGCAGTATTCTCACGTTGTGGTCATGATTTCTGGTTAATGCATTTTATATTTATGGTTTTAGTTCTCTGTGTGGAAGCCACACACACTTGATTTTGGGTATGTTCATGACAAATACACTTCTGCATCCTTTGGCAATGATCAGTGTGTTTTGACCTTCACTACTAATTTAACTTCTGCTGGAGGTTAAGGAGTCCCAGAGATAGAGGTCTGGAGATGCGTGTGGCATCTTGTGGGGAAGGATTTTTCTCTGGCTTCTTCTTCATTCCCACATGCGTCATCTGTTCTTCCTTGGCATCTTCCTGTGTGTTCCAGAAAGCTTCCAAGATCAGGATTTCAGTTCAAAGTCGTGGCCAGTGTTCATTGCAGGTGTGATTTGAAATAATTCCTGCATTACATGTGGGTTTCAGCTGGCTGTGCTGTAGCTCGTTGTCATCTTGAAGGTGGTTTTAAAGCACAGCCAAAACAAGAATGTTCAGAATTGTTAATCATAAATATTCATATTGCAGCCGCTGTTCAGCAACACTGATCAGATCTGTGACAATGGGATGAATAATAAGAGCTACTAATCATCGCAAGCCCGTGGCTTTGTCTTCTAACAAAGAGAGTGGCATGTAATAGTCTGCTCATGAACACAATTAATTACATCAGTCATCATTTCTTTTCCACACACCATTACTGGTGCTACCTGTGCAGGGAAGGGTTTACCGAGGTGTGCATAGACCAACATGGACGAATAGTGTCATTGTCAGGGCAGACATCAGAGAATTTCTCCCTTATCTTCTGCTGCAGGACCAGCGAGCAGGATGCGAAATAATGTACTTCTCTGAGTTTGAAACATGGATTACCTTTAATTACACATATTCTAGACATTTATAAGCAAAAATCCTTTCCCAATGAAGCCCTCCGATCTGTGTTTTAAGGTAGTTCAGCATCTGGTGGAAAATGCCCAAGAGTTCCTAGTATTGCTGTTTGGTATCCAAGAATGTGCTTTTCCACCATTCTCCTTGCTGAGGGCTGTCAGTAATGATACAGTCGGCCCCTGGAGAGTTCCTCATGGCCATGGGTACCATGAGCACAAAGAAAACACCCTGAGAACCAGTTATCTGATTCCTAACCACCGCTCTCCAAGAAAATAAATAGACATCAAAATCTATAAATGTTCTATATAAATATAGTGCCCGAGCTCAGATCTGTTGAATTTGATTGAGGCGGTAGGAAAACCTCACAGGGTTTGGTACTGGCTTCTGGCAGCTTGGTAAATATTAATTCCCATCTATTAGGACTCAGTTAAATCAATGGTTTTTGCTACCATTGTGCATAGTTACTTTTGGGAGAATCAAGATGAATTGCAAATTTGTCACTATATTGAGCTGGAGCAGGACAGGACCTCATAAATCATCTAATATCATCTTAGATAAGACCAGCCTGACCTAAAAAGTTTAGTTCAGAAATTTAACCCACAAACATACACTGATCTTCCTTACTTTTCAGGAAATCAGGACCTAGCAGACAAGTAGAAGCACACCCGCACCCACAAATCAAAAGGAACAGCCCCAAAACCTCAAAAAAATGTTTGTCTGTTTTCCCATATCCATAGCTCCAGCTCCCAGGAACTTCAGAGACCTCTTTGCAAAAGTTTAATTGATTCCTAATGTATCAGTACCTGGTAGTAGTTGCTTTTTAGACAGATTACATGCAGCGTTACAATATTTTGTGAAACAGCATTTCAAGAGAGTGGTCTCACGTCCTGAAGGGGAAGGTGGGTGAACTTTGGAGGAGTCAACTTGAGAAAAGTCTGGAAACACCTTCTTTGGAGCACACACCTGAAATTATCTGTGTAGGTTCCCCTAGAAAAGGGTGTCCTCAAGAGCAGAAAGACAGCCAGGAAGTTCAGTTTTCATAGTTCATCCTGTCCCTCACCCCCCTATTAGAATAGGTTAAAAGTCCTAATTGGTTTCTCGTGAAGAGAAAAGAGCTCTGGCTGGTTACTAAGCAACTGGCCACAATTTGCTTTTCCCCTTTTATTCAGGAGAACTCGATTCAAACTTTACAAGACCACTTTCAATTCATGTTTATGCTCATCACAAAAAAGCTCTCTGTTACTGTTTTGTTAGCCTAAGAAAGCAAAAACCCCCTGCTAAATCGTGCCTTAATAACTGAATACATTGCAGCTACGTCCCACGGTGCGGTGCGCGGGGAAAGGCGGGTGGGAAGGATATTTGCTACTCATCGCATTTGTACCAGCGGAGGAAATCACAGGGCTCCTGCTGGGCAGAAGTTGTAGATAAGGCCAGTTCTGCTCAGTCCTGGCTGAGGGTTTTGGCTGCTCTGAGCAGAATGCTCAGGGATGGACATAGCAGGAGGTGCTTTCTGGGCACAGGGCAAGTTTCATCCTCTTTTCTCTTGTATAGAAGCATCTTTTCTAGACAGCTCGGGTGCATTGTGAAATTAGAGCATTGGCACCAGAAATCAGCCCCCCAGCATCTCCATCAGCCCAGCTCTGCCCGGAGAGCCCATCCTGGCACAAAATGCTGATGGGGTGGATTTCAATGCCAAGTGCAGGGAATGGCACCACATCCCGCCTCAGCATTGCTCCCACAGGATGCCTATTTTGCCCTGTAACTAGTGCCACAATTGCTGGTTAATCTCCCAAAGGAAGGAGAGTCGTTGCTGATCATTGCACCAGAGGATGTGCCATCCAGGCAACAATGAGTGTGGGCTTCAAAGCAACCTGGAAGCTCAGGAAATTTCACCATGCCACTATTCAGGGATTTATAGCCATAAGGAGACACAGTTACAGGATTTGCTGACTCATCAGGTTTCCTGGAATAACTAAAAAGCACAGGAGAATGTTTCTACAGAGTGCTGCCGCTGCGGAAGAGGCCGCTCGTGGGTGCAGTTCTCCAGAAGCCGTATTGTTTCAGAATCTTCTGAAAAGACATGAAATAGTGGGGGTTTTATACTGCCTTTGTCTAACACTGATTTTGTACAGCAGTTTCCAGGGAACAGACCTTTCTAGTGTTGACACGATGGTGCCACACTCATGCACTCAGTTAACGTGCTGCCAGTGCATCCCTAACAACCTCCAACAGCTCTCATCTACGACTTTCTTTTATTACCTTAAAAACCAGAAGCTAGACCAAGGTGTATGTTGTTTTTTGTAAGGCTGAGCTATCACCATTTAACTTCCAGTTAACACCATTCTGATCCCTTTGTGGCATTTACTCCCATTGCTCCATTTGTTTCGCACACAAGCAGTGTACAGATCTGCTTTACTGTGTGTCAAGGCTCAGTCCTGATGGCTTTCTAAAGGGTGTACAAAACATTCTTAAAAAAAAGATACTGACTTTTATACGCTACCTTTGAAATTAGACTTAGTATGATCTGCGTTAGTAGAAATTAATCAGGTTTACAATGCACCGGGTTGTGGATTCGAGGATCTCCAAATTCTGATTGATACATCCTCGCAAAAGATGAGTGAGAAACCTCATGGTTTTGCTTATGCAAAATATAAATAGATAAATAAATAAATAAATGAAAAGCTGTTGCCTCTGTCCTACCACTGAGGGTTGTTCCCAGCCTTGCTGTGTTCCCTCCCCATGAACTGTGACCCCAACCCATCCTTGCTGGCAGAAGGTCCCTGCTTCCCAGGGGAGATGGAGGAGGTGACCCCGAGCCCAAAGCCTACAGGAAACAAGCTGTGAAAAGCTTGCTGTTGATGCAAGATGATCAAGACATTTGGGCAGCGTGTCTCACAGAGTCTCTGTGGGAAGCAGAGCGGGATGTGTGCTCCAGTCAGATTCTGTGAGGGCCATTTCCCGTCCATGGCTGCAGCAAATTCAACATGGTGCCCATCGAGGGGTGACAAACTGCAGAGTAAGGAACAGCAGAAACACAACCACACTGAACGTGTTACTAGTCTTGACTGCAACATGCAAATTAATTCAATAAAATGTATTTAAAATGATTTTTTTATCATAATGTAATAATTTTGAATGCAGTTTCCTTTGACTGTACTTTACCTCAACTTTGTGCTGAAATTTGTGGTCGGGTGCAGGCTTGCTGCTGTGTACATTAATATTTTTCTATTACATTTTGTTTTTCTAAGAGTTTCTCTCAGCTGACAGTGGTACAGGATTTGCATGATAGCTAATGTATTCCTCAGCGGGGTGCGACAGGTCAGAGCAGATGAACGCTAACAGCGCCTGGAAATTCAGAGAATGAACCTTCTGCACACACGGTCTCATTTTAATCTTCAGGAATGAAACCGCAGTGCACAACAGACCTGCTCGGGTGGTGGAATACAAAATGAAAAGGCTTTATGTACTAGAAAAGGAGAAATAATGCAGTGCGGAGCACAGAAAGCCACCACTTTGCCTGTGTACCTCTTGTGTATCGTCTGGAGAGGAGAGAAGTGCGTTGTACTGAGGAAGTAATTGCTGGGAGAGTGCCCAGCAGCTGATGCCTTCATGCTCAGCCACAGCTTCTCAGGAAGATCCCCACTTTTCGAGAGCTAGTCTTGCGGTTTTTTTCAGCTATTAACTCATTTCCTTATTAGCACTAATTTCATCTCAGCATAATCTACCATTTCAAAATCAGATTGTGAAAGGTGGCCTTCCCTCTAGCTTAGAGACAAATTTTTATCACCCTACGAGAAATAAAGGTACCTCAGATAGAGTCTTGGTATGTGAAGAAGACCATGGTTTGTCTGCATATTCATTTAAAATCCCTTATGCAAGAATTGTGAAACTGTAAAGCTGTAAGGAGGTTTAAACACAGCCGGGGGAGGGGGGCGTGGTGCTGAGAAAAAAAAAAAATCCCATTTATCTGATGTGCATTTTGGTAGCTGCAAAAAATCAGATGGCATCACAAGGAATGGATGAAATGTTACATGCCTCCGGTCCTGGAATAAAATGTTAATAGACTAATTTCTTGTTCCAGACCTTCCCTTCTGTTTTTCATGCTCCTTGATGACTTTGTTGCTACTCAGCTGAGGTTTTTCACAGCTCATCCCCAGCTCTGTAGGTTTTCCTTTGATGTGGTGCTCCAGAAGCATTCTATAGATGTCAGGTTCTTGAAAGGGAAGGAAATTTTACTTTCTGAAAGACATGCTCTGTTTGCAAAAGGCACTGTTGCCAAAGTATTGAAAAACTCAAGTGACTGCTTCATCTCTCGAAGAGTCTAAGAAGTACTATTTATCTATAGATCAAAAAGGGCTTCTCCAGCCAATCGTTGACTTTGTGTTTGCTCTTTTCCCTACTCGTTAAGCCAATCTTCTGTGCTATAGAAACTTCTGACACGTGTATTATAATCAGGAAGATATGATGCAATATATATATATATAAAGGTAAGTTCTGCCTCAGAGTTCATCCTCTGATGTCTGAGGGATTTTTCCAAAGATTTCAACAGGCTTTAGGTCCAGACATGAGTGATAAGACGGGGCCACCCACCAGGGTGGAGCTTGAGGGAATGTAGTATGGAGAGAAAAAGGAAACACTGCAATATAAAATCGTTAGGTTTTGTAAGAAAACAAGTTATTATTCTTGTGTATTATTCGGAACGCTGCATTGACTTGGTGTTTGCGGGGGCGGCACGGCACCGTCACAAACCCTTGCTTTGTCTGAGATGACAGCCAGTATTTTCAGCAATTCCTTCCCAAGCGCATTCCGTGCTCTTTTCTCTAAAGCTTTGCACACAGACCCTTCAACCGGCTCTGAACGGGAGGACAGGCGGCGCGGCTCCCGCACAAAG
>NW_010409672.1:9820-13355 GCF_000710305.1 Buceros rhinoceros silvestris
TGCTCTTTTCTCTAAAGCTTTGCACACAGACCCTTCAACCGGCTCCGAACGGGAGGACAGGCGGCGCGGCTCCCGCACAAAGCACACAAGCTGTGCTGGGAGCACACCCAGCCGTGGAGGTTCTGCCTGGCAACCTGCAGCCTGCCGTGGTCACTGCCCGCCCCGTGTGGATAACGCTTCACTGCTAAGGTTAGAGAGATTAGGAAAAGGCCTGATAATTTAAAAAAAAACCATGTAGGGATAAAGCAGTAAGTCTTTTTCCCCTCCCCTCCAAGTCTCTTAAACTGGATTAAAAGAGCTCGTTCCGCCTTGTTTATGGATGAACCATTACAATAATAAAATAATTAATCTGATACAAAAGAGACTGCAGGAAAACAAGTAAATCATTTTCCAAATAGCATTCCACAGGTTTCGTGCGTGCATTGTGTAAGATAACAGGTCCAAACACTGCAGTTTGCTGTGAAGCTTTTCAAATGCCATGCTTTTTTTAAAAAAAAAGTTAGTTTTTAAATATTTTCTAACATTTCCTAAAGCATTACCTTCAGTATTAATTAGATCCAACCCCGAAACGTCAATTAGCCGTATCCAATATGACATCATTTTATCATAGCTTGAATTTCCCCCTAACTTCTAGAAAAATATGCCACCATTATTCTATTTCAGAGTTTCAGAACTAGGTTGAGGAACTGAGGTATGAATGTATACCCAGTTATAGCTATTTTGGGAAGGGGGAACTGTAATGTCATCAGAACTGTCAAGAATGTGCTAGAGCTCTTTGCCTGACGTTTATTATTTTGTATGGGAACTTAGATTTTTCCTTCATATCACACTCTGTTGCCATTTTGTGATGATAAAAAAAAATCTCAGATTTATTGCTCCATCTCTATTGAGGCTGTGCTAAAGTTTCTTTATTAAATTGCCTTATTCAAATTGTAACCGCAGGCCATTTCCAATCAGGAGTGTCTTAACTTGTTGGAGAATAAGCTTTAGATACCAAGATGTAAGTGGCTGATAAAATAATTTATTGAAAACAGCTATGAAAATGGCATGTGTAATCCCCGAATGTACTCGTTACGGCTCAGACATTTTTGTTCGTCTAATTTTTGGACTTTTCTCTGTCATTTCTCAAGACTGTTTTATATAATGTCTTTACTAATCTGTTGCAGTAAGAATTGTTCTTAGGTCATGAGGGACCGTTGCTGAAATATGATCTCCCTTTCCAGATAATGAGCCATGGCTTTGGATTGAATAAATCCACTAAGTCGTGTGTACCTGCTTAATAGGACAGAGGATTATGATTTTCAGCCATCACGACGAATATCAGCCGTGGAGTTCCATCCATGGGGCAGATGAGCTGTTTTTCTCTAAGCAATCAGGAGAGTGTTGCTGTAGGCAATCCAGCCAGCCAGACCCCAGGAGAGAGACCCAGGAGATGCCCAGTTCTTACCATGCAAAATCTTTCTCATCTAAAATGTATGAATCTATAATTGGCTGAAGTCTGAGTTTGAATACAGGATGTTCTGCATCTTCTTACTGTCCTCCAAATAGTACAGAATAACCATGTTATGGGGCTAATCTAACACCGCATATGAGCCAGCGTGCGTCATCTTTAAGGGCATCTTAGGCTCTGTGCTGTATGCTGGCTCTCGAGGAGGATAGAGAGGGTTTAGGTCCCTCACAGTGTGATATAAACCCACCTCTGAAATACAAATGCACCGAAGAATTAAAAAAATAATTCCATGCTTTTAAATTGTATGGAAATGAAAAATAAAATTTTCTAAAGCATTTAATAACTAAATCTCCAAATCTGTCTGGGCAGCAGTTTTCTGACGTGCTTAAGTGTTGTCTAAATGTCAGCTTTGATGTCTCTATCCGTTTTGGATTAAGTTGCTGGTGATTTAGGAGCGTACATCTTGTTTTCAATGATTGGGACACGTTGATTTATTTTGGGGCAATTCACACCTACTAACTGCAGAAGCCGGGTTCCCTGTTTGAGCTGAGCATCTGCTGATACAGTTTTAGTTTCAGGATGCTGCCTCTTGCACATAAATATGCATGAGACAGATGAGCGGGGAGCTGTGCCGGTGTGTGCCAGCCGAGAAGCTGCCTTGCACATCTATATCATCTGCTCTGTGCTGCTACCTGAGATATTTAACAGAGCTGTCCAGAAACCGTTCTGGGCAAAACATGTTTCTTGGTCTGGAGTGTTATTTGTTGAGACTGAAGCTCTGCCCTGGCAATGTGCTGAATTTCATGGAAATGCCCTAAGAGAGAGGAGGCTCTGCATGTGCACCCAGAGGGCTGGGACGAGCTCACCCACAGGAGTATCACCCAAAGGCTTAGGTCTGTGTTTTGGCTAACTAGACCATCTCCCACATTGCCAGGGTGCCCCAGAGCCACCAGTTCTCAGAAACAAGTTGATGGGTTTCTTTTTATAGCTGCGTTTTGGGTTTTGCTCATCTGATGCTCCATTTGACTCTGCCTGGTTTCCCAGTAGGCAACATGGTGGGCAACACCGGTGCTTAACGCTCATCTTCTCAAGGCAGGTGTAAATCTGAGTTTGTGTTGTTGAGAGGCCAGATGGGAGCTAGCGAGGGTGCAGGTACGTGGCATGGAGCAGCGAGAGCTGCGGAGGGAGCTGCCCTGCTTCACCCGGGGCGATGGCACGGTGCCTTTAATGACAGGGGGTTTTGTAGGAGAAGCTCAAGTCTCCAGAGAGTTGGACTTGGAAAACTCAGGTGTGTGGTTTAAAGCTGTTGAAACCCAGTGGGATTCAAAGGTGGTTTAAGGTAAACAGTGGAGTAAAAACTGGGGAGAAATTTTTTAATAGGCTGTTAGGTTAAAAATAAACATTTATCTTCCAAACTGCTACTGTGGTTTTCCCTAGTAGACATTAAGCTAATCCTGTTGTACGAGACGTGCAGTGTCGTCACTCAGCCATTGCTGAATTTGTTCTAGGTCTTTCTAGTGTTGCTCACATGCGTGTAAGTGGGCAGCTTGCCTCTGAATTCAAGCACAGTTCTAGTCAATGGGTGTGGGGAGGAAACAGAATTGTTTCAGCCCAATGAAACAGAATTTTTTTTAGTTCTTTTTAAAAGACAAAATCTCTCTTAATAGTCATGTAAACGCAATCCAGAAAGAGAAGAGCTGTTGCTTCCAGATTCACCCAGTCCAAATCATATATCCTGTCTAACAGGCAGAAGAAACAGCCTTGGACCTTTTATACACTTGAATTTATTGACTGACAACCTCCTAAACAGCCCAAAGTTTAATTTGGAAGCTGTCAGGGAGCACAGCTCAATTCTTCAGCGCTCATCATACACAAGAGCTGGCAACTTGTCAGAAGTTACAGATTTCTTTTTAGCTTAATGTTTTTTGGTCACAAAGTTACAGACTCCACTGCACGAATGCCACCTAAGCGCAGCCCTGGGCGCGGACAGATGTCTTCATTTTGATCAATGCACAGACATGACTCCCCTCTTGCTTGGGGTCTGAATTCTGGGAAAGCGTTGAATGGAATCGCAAACCCAAACAA
>NW_010409672.1:13424-16756 GCF_000710305.1 Buceros rhinoceros silvestris
AAAAGAGTTGAATGGAATCGCAAACCCAAAGCAAACGCATCTGGAGGTCAGGGTTGGCCTCGATCCACACGGTTCAGTGAACAGACGTGAGAGCGGAGACACTGGCAGCCATGGTGTCCCTCACCTTGGGCCTTTCTGGTGGCACATTGTGGACACTGTCCAAAACCCAGCAGAGGGACTTTGAAGGACTTGCTTCAGAACAAGTGAAATCTGTTTGTGTTTTGGCTTTAGCTTCTTTCTATCTCTTTTGCTAATCTTTTGAACCTGTTAAGCAGGCGTGGGAGGATTTTTAGGCTTTGTTTTGTCAGGCAAGGAAGGTTTGATAGATATCAAAACACTTCAGCTGCAGCAAAAATCAGTAATGGGAAAATTGTTGTGACAGATCACTTTCGGTAAAAGCCGTAGGTGCTAATAAATATTCTGTCAGTGCTAATTTTTAACTGCATTCAGCAGCCGTGACACTCAAAGAGCCTGTGCTTATTTCCCTTAACCCTCAGAGGGAGGTGGGATGGGCACGGTCTCCTTGCAGTCTTCGGGCTTCTTGCTGGGATGCCAAAACTACATGTATTTGTTGTTGACAGCCAAGTAATGGCATTTTCGTGATCTGCTATACCATTGCACCTTCCCAGCAATGGCACTATACATTTACTGCAGCAGTAAAATCTGGGTGTTGGCCATGATAGCTGGCTGGATGCCGTGTGAGTGATGTACGTGAAGTCCCATGGCTCTGCTGATGCGACTGCTGCTGTGGGGTGAATTTCATGGCTAGGGACCGCAGCAGGCTGTGGGCTGGCAAGCAAGGTCTGTCCTGAGAGAAGCACGAGCCATCTAAAGCAGCACATCTTGTTGAAATGGGTCACGCAAGAGGAGACGTGGGTTTGGGGACGGGAGAGGAGCCTGCCAGTTATCCCTGACCAAGCTCCAACCTTTTCAGCAGTTGACCTTGGGAGGAAGGACATGACATCTCTACTCAGAAAGCTGCACACAAGGCAGAAAATGTCTGTATATAGTAGCTTTATTCTGCTGCAACTAGTCCCATAACTCCTATCCTGGAACTAATATGACCCAGCAGAATACCGGTGCATTGCTTACAATTTCTGCCCAAGAGCTGTTTTCCACGTGAAAATCTGTAAAGCACGTAAAAACCCCTCGGTACCAGGTTTTATGAGAAGGTTCTCTGTCATTCAACAAAGGATAACAACAGTAAATCTGTGAGGGCAGGAGTTTAGCAAGTTTGCTGTGTAATACAAATTACCCAGTTGTTTGGGTAATTACCTAAATTACCCGTGCCATATGAATTACCTGGCATGAATTACAGCTCTTAGCCTAATGAATCCCATTTTTTTACGATAAGAGTAGTATCTTTATTGACCCATCTCACATCAGTCACTGTCAGTCTGCACTTTGCTGAAGTGGAGTCAGGAGCTGTCAGTTAGAAATGGGGCTGCAGCCAGGTTTTGCGGTGCCTGGAACAACTCTCAACAAATTTCCCATCTCACTTTTGTGCTGTGGTGGCTTGTAGGTCTGTTCCCTGTCACTCAAGGGTCATTTCCTTTTGCTGTGAGTTTGTGTTGGGTGGGGAGGGAGGAGAGCAAGTGTTTTGCATCCTCCACCCCACCCTTCCATTACCCCATTAACTCTGTTAATGGTATCAGCGTTTTCCCATCACCTGCCAAACCTTCTGTCTTCTGTAAGGTAAAGACTTGCTGCACGCTGCTGGGACTAACACTGAACGTCAGGCAGGGGCTTCTTAACCATAGATGGTGCTTTAATTAACCTCGTTTATAGAAGAAGACTGGGAAAAAGTGCAGAGAGGTTCCCATGGTACTGCAGGTCGTGAAGGGAGGTGGGTGGTGTTGGTTCCCACAGGCATTTTGCTTCCTGTTGAAGGTGAGTTTGCATCAGGGGGTGTTGCAGGTAGATTTGCGTGACAAGGAAGTGTGCTTCAGTGCATTTGGTGGGGCAGAGGGAAGACTTCTCTGCTTAAGAAACAGGCAAAAATAAATTATTTACTTGAGCTTCTGTTTGTCTCTGCTGACTGTGCTCAGTGTGTAGCAAACAGATTAAAAATTTGTTTATATTTGAGGTGCCATAAAAAATATGTCTGCTTTGAAGGCAGAGCATATTAGTCAGGGAAAAAATTTTTGCTCCTTAAGTAGCTTCATCTTTATTGTTTACTTTTTTTTTTAAATAAACTGACAGCACCGAGAGTTGACTGTGGAATTATGGCAATCAGAGATAATCCAGTACTGTCTGTACGTGCTTTGGATGGTCTCTGCTGGGCTCGCCTGACTCTTCACAAGACTTCTGGATGCAGCGGGGGAGCTACTCACTGCTCACGGGGAGGTAAAATCACTGCTTTCAATGTCCTCCATTTGCAGCTAATTTGCTGGTCAGGGAGAAAATGAACTGGTACCAGTGCCAACGTGTGCCCTGTGATGGGAGCTGGGCATGGTGTCCCCACCAGCCCTGCACAGCCCCTGCCTCCGCGGGGCTCTGCCTCTGCGGCTCAGCTGCACAAAGCTGGAAAAGCAAACTTACTGTCCTGATAAGAGGGTGCACGTAGGAAATGGCAGATTCTGTCCTTTCAAGGGGTACCGAAGGGGAATGCACGTCTGGTGGGTACGTGAGGACTGACTGAGGGAAGAAAAACCCAAATGCTCTTGAACTGTCCTTTGGGAAAAACATTTCTCTCCATGGGGTCTGCGCAATCCCTGCTGTATCACAGACTGGTTTGGGTGGGAAGGGACCTTTACAGCTCACCCAGTCCAACCTCCTGCAGGACCAGGGACATCTGCAACTACAGCAGGGTGCTCAGAGCCCCGAGGTCCAGCCTGACCTGGGATGGTGCCAGGGATGGGGCTTCTCCCACCTCTCTGGGCAACCTGGGCCAGGGTCTCACCACCCTCAGTGCAAAGATTTTCTCCCTTCTCTCTAGTCTGAATCTCCCTCTTTCAGTTTAACCCATCACCCCTGGTCCTCTCACAACAGCCCCTGCTAGTAAGTCCCTCCCCAGCTTTCTGACAGGCTCCTTTAAACATTGAAAGGCACTGAGGGGGTCACTGGCAGACACCGTGGTCAGCCTGGGAAGGGGCACGGCAGGCTGTGCAGGAGGGGAAAGGGGTCTGTGGGTGATGGGATTCCCGGAGGAGCCTGCATTTCTCTCCAGGAAAGTAAAGGCTCCTGAGAGGTTTAGTTACTCTGTGAGATGACCAGTGAAATGCTATTTCAGGCCTGTGCATCACTGGTTTGACTTGGCGTCCATAACAATCAAACTAAACTCTTACCTGGATGGGTGAGTGTGGTGGTTTTTGTTTTGGTTTTTTTTTTTT
>NW_010409673.1:0-4100 GCF_000710305.1 Buceros rhinoceros silvestris
CGAGGTAGTAGCGGCAGCAGCTCTCGAACTCCCTCGGGCTGTAGTTGGGGACCGGGATGGGGACGAAGGGGTCCAGGGCGTCGAAGCCCTCCTGGGGAGCAGAGCCGAGGGTGAGCGGAGGCAACGCGCAGGAGAATAAAGGCGCCTGCGATCGGCAGAGCGGCTGCAGCACCGTCTGCCCCCCAGGAAAAGAAAGCGGTTTCCAAACTGCATTGGCCCCCTTTTGGTTCCCCCATGTCAAGGGGAAGAATGAAAAAAAAAAGGGGGGGCTGTGCCTCACCTTCCCCAGCAGCTCCTGGGGCAAATAGGCAGAACTGGGTTTGAAGAGCGAGCCGGTCTGGCTGAGGGTTGTCACGATAGCCCCTCCGCTCTGAAAGGGAGAGGAGAAACCCCGTTAGCTGCAAACGAGGTATCTGTGAAATAGTGTCGGATCAACTCTAAGCAAGCGAGGTGTCGTCTTCTCTGACCCCACAGTCCGTTCAGTTCCAGTGGACTTTTTTATCCCGCTCCTACCCAGGTTAACCGGGCCACTCCGAGCGCTCCTGCAACGCAGGCAACACACCGCCGGGACTGCCAGTGCTGGCACTTCAATGTGCCGCTCTCACCTATAAATTGACTTTCTATTGAAACAACCTTAAAAAGGAGTTTTCTACGTACTTCTACTGCCTGTTAGAGATAGCAGCCTCCGGGGGGTTGAACAACCAGGAGGAGCTGACCGCCAACAGCAAAACATTTAGAAACTGAAAGTCCTTATTAGTTCAAAAAATCATGAACTGAAGTCGTAAGGGCCAAAGCCCCGAGTCCCTCTGGCTGGGGTTGGGACCGGGAGTCGGGCACAGCCACGCAGGAAAGCTCTGCTTGACATTGGCCCAGCTCTGACCTCCTCGGGCGACGTCAGCAGCACGGCCGAGACACTGACCTGAGCGGTCGCGCTCTGCTCGCGCTCTCCGTTGCCGGAGGAGCAGGGGGATTAGGTTTGTGGCTTTATGCCCATCAGCACGTGGCTGTTGGAGTGGAGACCACCACACCCAGCGGTGCAGACTGGAACTCACCCAGTTATTCATCATCATCTTCCTCAGGTTGTACACAAGCGTCAGCTCCTCTGGGGAGACCTGGTGAAGATGGCCCGAGTAACTTATTTTGCCAGCAGTTTCTATCCAAGACATAAATTCCCCTTCCCGACTAAATTAAACCGCAGGGATCGCTGTCGTCCCTCGGGTGCTTCCTTCCTTTGCTTTCCCTTAGCAGTGCAGCCCCCAGCCCCCGCCGCGTCACAGGAGAAACGCCCAGAGCCCTCCTGCTGTACCAGGACGGCTCTGCACGTTTTTCTTACAGAGACCCTGCAGTGAGAACCGCCTCAAGCGCAGTGTGAACTCTGCGGGTCCCTCCAAGCCAGCAAAGCCCATGCACGTCTGTCGGGGTTACTGTGGAGCTTGAGAAGGAACAAAACACCCTCCCCTGCTCGCCCCTGCAGCGGGAATACAGCAATAGCAGCGCAGCAGATCGCTTCTCACAGGGCTTTTGTCTTCCTTCTTTAACGTCGTCCTTCCCCAGAGCGCGTTGACGCCGTCCACTGCCACCAGAAGCCGGAATGTGCCGAGACGACATTGCTGCTTCAGCTCCTTCAGCACAACCCCCACGGCATCGCTGGCGTTTTTCACGCGAGCTAAACCCTTTGAGCAGCAGAAGGCAGAGCACTCAGTCGGTACCTGGCAGTACCTAACTGGCAAAGCTGGGCACTGCCTGCTCCTTCGGGGGGGGACAGAGGGTAAGACGATGGTCAGCCTGTTGCTCCTTTGCAAGGAGCAATCAGCTCTAAGGTGCTGAGCATCAGAGATGGAGGAACTTTCAAATCCTCATGTCTGCTTCTACCCGAGTTCTCTGTACAACTTCCCTTACAGACCCGCGGCGCCTTCCGCAGTGTTTTCTGTACCCACCGGGCTGGCGGGGCAAAGCCCCCCGTTCCCTGGAGCTCCTGACGGTGGGATCTTTAAATGCCGTTTGCTCTACATACGTAATCATGGGACCTTCTAACAAAAGGTGAGACAAAGACAGAAACCGTTGTTATTCCTTACCTGCTCCACCACCTCACCCAGCGGTGTGCCCTCCTCCGTGCTTTCTCGTTTGCCCCACATGTATCTTTTCTGTGTTTTTATCTGCAGTAAGAGAACTACGATGAGACTGAGGCAGAGGCAGCTCAGCCAGTCTGGGTGGCAAGACTCCTCTTTCTTTGCCAGCGTTAAAGACTGGTGCAGAGCCTGGGAGAAGCATTCACCGCCAAGAGCCATCCCCACCGCGATGGCTTCGAGCACGTCTGTCTCTACACAGCTGGAACTCGTGGAGGGGAGGCTGCGCGGGTTTCTACGCAGTGTGAGCATAGTACTAGTACATGTACTAGTACATGAAGCACTTCTCAAAAACGAGCAAATCTAGAATTTGTGTCGAGGTGCTCAATGACAGGAAGCCCGTGCGCATGCAGTCCCTGAGGGATGATCCTGGGGGTAGTTCGCTACTAACCACAACAACCTGACAGGCTCTACAGACCTCTTTCAGGAAGCGCTCATTTGAAGTTTTGAAGTTCTTGAGCCAGGAAGACGCTTCCAAAGGCTGATCAAACCGGTCCTTGTTGTAGGATGACTGCATGAGCTCCTTGCAGTTTTTCACCCAGAGATGAGCTGTCAGCAAAATGAAACAGTTGCTTTTCTCTTTTTCTTTAGCCAAAATCATTGTATGAGTTGGGGGGGGGGTGATGTATCTCTAACCCTTTTCTGCTACACTGGTAGGAAAAGTCTGCCATCCCTAACGGAGAAGACTCTCCCTTGAGAACAGAGGAGGTCGCGCAGACCTGCACAGTGTCTCCTGTCACACCCGGTAACAGTGGGGATGACAGACTGACGGTAGGAGTGTGAGCGCAGGTGAAAAGATCTGTACGGAGCTTCTACTTCAGCTTGGGGTTTTCTGCTTTGTAAGCTTTCCCCACCGTGGAAAACCAAGGACAACTTCCTGCGGCCACCCCTGTGCCTTTCTCTCGAAGCAGCATCTTCCCGATCAGCGCGTGGCCGTGACCACGCGGAGAGCACCGGTGCTCTTACCGTCCGGGATGTGCAGCACCAGCCAGCCTTGCCTCGCGCAGTAGTGAACCACGTGACACAGAGTCATGGTTTTCCCCGTTCCTTTCTCACCGTCTCCAACGGGGACTGTCAAGGAAAGTCTCTGAGAAACCACTTCCGTTTTTACTCGGCTGTAATTCTTTTGCAAAAGGCATCAAGGAAGCTCAAAGGTCATAAAAGCGAGGGTGTCGTTCCACCGTGCTTTTGTTCTGCAGCAAACCCAGCTGCAGGAGCTCCTTCTCTCTACCCCCCCCGGACATCAGAGTGATGGTTCCCCTTCCCTTCGTTACGCTGATCTGTGCCACAAGCCAAACCTGGCTTAGCGTAAAGGGACAGAGGCTTCTTGAACCTCTCAGGCTGGCTTTGCTGACATGGCAGAACCACCTCCTGAAGACCAAACCACAGGGGTCAGCACAGGATCAAAACATCCCCCCCATGTGTGGAAACTCGCCTGCTCGTATCTAACGTGCATTGTACCACCGAGCAGGCGATAAAAGATACAGATCACGTATCTGACAGCCGGGTGTGCAAAGTTGGAGTTTTTCAGGTAAGCAAAAAGCTCTAGCGCTGGTTTTCGCACCATCAGGCAGGCTTCGTTGAAGGTCTTAATCTGAGAAGAGGAACAGAAGGTGAGCAGGAAGCCAGCTGCTGGCACAGTGCAGCCTCGGCGACTGGCGCTGTGCGGGCTCTGCATGGCCACTGCTGTCCCCTCGCCCAGGCCATCACGTGGGTCAAGCGTGACCTCCCCGTGGTGAAGCCATGCTGACCACCCCAAGGACCTTCTCGTCCTTTGTGTGCCTGGAAGTGCTTTCCAGGAGTAGCTGGGAAGTAGGAGTCGCGTTCCCATCGCAAGGTGCAGCCTGTCCATGCATCAAGTCAATCCCCTCTCGCTCACAGAGAAGGGATCTCTTCCCAAACCCAGCAGGCAGCGAGCGTCACCTGCCTACGAAGCCTGACCCAGGCACAGCGTGACCTGTCTCACAGCAGGAA
>NW_010409673.1:4242-5250 GCF_000710305.1 Buceros rhinoceros silvestris
TGATATAAACTTATTTCATGAGACAACCTGTTTCATACAGAGATGTAACTGCAAAATATTTCCGTAATTCATTCTGTACTGGAAGTTTGGGATTAAAAGTATTGGGTGGAACGTTGCCCGAGGTGGGCAATCCTGACACCCTTAACTGCTCTTCTGGTGAGGTGGACTCGATCCTGTCTTTTAGATGCAGGAAATGACAGTCAGGACCAGGAATAACTGCATTCTCGCAGCATGTCACTCTCCCCTGTTCCAGCAGGAAAGCATCGTAGCTACATGCTAGATCTGGCTCTTCCCACACTCCAGCCCCCTCCCTGCAGACCCGCTCTTCGGTCGGTACCTGCTGCTGGAACCGGTAGGGCAGTCCGTGTGGAAACACGGCTTTCACCTCCTCCAGCGGAATGCTGTAGTGGCGGCCCTCGTGGTGTTCCGTGTGCTTGGCCTGGGAAGGTAAAATGCAAACTGTCACCCTCAGGAAAGCCTGATTCCGCTTTTCTGGATGCAGAAGGCCTGTGAGAATGGAGCAGGCAGGGAACGATGATCCCTGTGACTACCTGCTTCAGAGGAACGTGCACGAAGGAAAGCAGGAGCTGCAGCGTCGCGACGCTGCTGGCAGGAGCCCAGGCAGAGGCTGAAGAAAGGTCCCACCTGGCAGTAAACATCCAAGGGATTTCTTGAGCTTCCGTATGAACCACTGTGCTTGGTGAGCCTTGTGCTTCAGGAGCGTCTCTCATGCTTCCTGAGCCCCCTTGTACTTCTGGTTAATATCCTGACAGCAGCGTGCCGTGATCCCCGGCCGGGTTTTCTGCTGGAATTCAGTTTTCTTTCCTTCAGTCTGGTTTGCTCTTTGCTGTCTCGAGTAATTCCTGGTTTTCCATTTGCCTTGTCCTGGCTGCTTAAGCACCCACCATCTCTTTTCCGGGGCAGCAGTGGTGGGATGTCAGTGCTCACTATTCTCCCTCCAGCAGACTTGCACCGTGCTGCCTTCACCTGTTAGTGGTTACCTGAAGA
>NW_010409673.1:5334-8639 GCF_000710305.1 Buceros rhinoceros silvestris
ACTGCGCTCCCGAAGCGGCGGTTGTTAGTGGTATCTGAAAATTTAATACCCGTTTCCTGCCTGTTACACATCCCTGGTTTCTCCCTTCGTTATTCCAATTCCCTACCACGCAATACTCGCAGGGTGCTCATTTATTTACTCTTGGTCTAGTCACCAGTCGCTGTGGCTTGTGTAATTAGGACAGTAGATAGAGACACTGTTCTGCAGCACTTCCCATGTGACTTCTAGAAACTTTGATGCCCAGCTTCATCTGGCATTTTTAGCAGCTTTGTGCCAAGCTTGGAAGTTTCTATCATGTCCTGCCCTACCCTTCCCACACTTTTCTGTGGATTTAAAGTAAAAAAATCCTCCTCCTCGCCCTCGTGCATGCCAGTCTCTTGCTTCCATTTGGGTTGAGATGGAATCAGAACATAACAATTGCCTTGTTTTCTTTATTTTGCATAATAACGATCCAGTAAAAGTAGTTTTCTTGACCATTCAGAGAGAAAAAGCAGCAGCCGCTATTTCTGCCAGCTTTAGCGGGTTTGGGGGCTGATCCAGACTTCCCTTGAATTCCTTAGCTGCTTTGGTGTAGACCCAGAGCTTGCTGCACGGAGGCCCAGAGCAGAGGAGACAGTTCTGGTCCGGGCAGGGTCGCTCACCAGCACAGTCTGGTTGACAAGTGGATTGACCAGAATGGAAGGATGGGGAAGAAGCTGTGGTGAGTACTGCTGCCTGCACCTGGCTGCATCCTCTCGCGGAACTGCCTGGGCAGATGGACCCAGTGCCGGCTCTTTCCAGGAATATTTTGCTTTTCCCAGTTCCCTGATGGACTCTTCGTGTGCCCCTGCTGCAGAACCAGGAACTCTCTCTTGCTACGTGTTAGTCTCCTTCCCTTTCTTCAGACCAGATTTTTAGTCCTTTCAATGTGCAACGTACCTGTTCCCTTCTGCCCCCCAACACCCCTAGTGCACACCTTGCCGAGGAGAGGTCGGTGCATCCTGGACTCTGGGGTTTCCCTTGGGGCAGCTGCAGGATTCAAGGTACCCACAGGTTTGCCAAACTATCTTTAGGAGGAAACCATTTAGTAACTTCAGCAAATTGCTGCCTAAGCTGCCTGAGTTGCCAGTCTGGTGTTTACTGGTCGGTAAATCTTAGCAACAGGAAGAACATTTTAAAAACCTGGTCAATAGCTGCTCTGCCTGAAGGAGACCAGAGAGAGCGAGCAAAGGGGAGGCCTGTTGAGAGAGACTTCAGTCTTGTTCCAGGCAGAGCTGTGCTTCAGCCTCCGGGCTGGATTCCCTAGAGCCTTCCTGCACGTGTTGGACACAGACTCAAGCGCCCGTGGCTTTGCATGGCAGTGATATCTGTGGGCTCAAAGAGCAGAGCAGTACTCCAGAGACCATTCCGATTCTCGTTTCATCACCGACTTGCATAACCGTGGGCAAATTCCTTCACTCTTCAGCTCCTACAGCTGGGTAAAGGGGGTCAGTATCTTTATCCTCATGTTTAGTCACTTTGCATTTTCCTAATGGAAAGGTATATAAAAGCTAAGTCTTATTAAAAATTTAGTTTTCATCTGGTCTTCTTAATCCATTTTTAATGGGACTTTACAGTGCAGCAGGATGGGCGCAGGCGGAGCTCTCGGCTTTGCTGCAGTACACGAGCTGCGATACAGCCCGTCCGAGGAGCGCGGGTCTGATAACTTAATAAGCAATGGCGGTTGTCGCCAAACATTGGGCGTGTGAAGTCAGAATGCCAAAGCCAGTTGCCTGGCAACATAAATGGTAGGCACAGGACAGTGGGGACAATCCTTGCCATCTGGACTCTTCTGTGCAATCTATAGAGACACGCGCGTCACGTGGGTAAGATCATCTGCATGCTGCTGTTTCCATAGAGACCCCAGAGGAATCAGTCCTGAAAGACTCCAGTTTCAGAGGCAGCAGAAAAGCACCTCAAAGGCTTATTCCATTCATTTATTCCACTTCATTTTGTGCTTGAGACGGAGAGCGTGAGGCTGGAATGATGATGCTGGAGAGCTGTGCCGTGGTCATCTGGGGCGTGTTTTTTATCTCCCTTCATAGCCCGTTTGGGGAGGTTACTCAGGGAAGAATAACCCTGGAGCTGAAACTAACGGTGGCTGCTGACAAGCTGAGCCACATCTGAGCTTCCTCAATGCACCGTCTCTCCCATCTGTACAGCTACAGAGCAGGAGTCGATACTCGTTCCCAGGAGCTTTCTGGCAGAGGACCGGCCCCGTCTTCTCCGCATCCGGCAGCAGCACTGCACAGCCGTGGGCTGTTCCCCCTCGGCTGGGGGGCAGGGGCTAGCTGCTCATTGTCAGACCTGTGAACTCCCCGCGCTGGTGTCTGCTAGAACCCCTCGATCCCAGTACGCGCTCCTGGCTCCAGCAAGTCCACAGGCAGACTGATGGGATCCAGGCATTGCTGTCTGACAGTAACAATTGTGGCAGTGACTTACCGGGTCATTCTCGCTGGTCCAGAAGACTGTTCTGGGTCTCTCTGGCAGTGTCTGGACATCCTGGCTGACCACGGCACTTAGGCAATCCTTGGCTGCCGTATGGAGGGCATACCCATGGTCCAGCTAAGGAAGAAGGGCAGACAGACAACAAACTTCTCAACAGTCAAAGATTCCTGGGAAAAAATCCAGTTAGTAGTTTGCTTTGTACCCTCGTCGCATGCACACTGTGATGGGTCAAGGCAGCATGCGCTACAGAATAGAATTCTCTGCAATTAGAATAAAAATTCATCACTAGAATGTAAATTCACCCTGAAAACCCACATGCTTTAGAAGCACATTTCCCATTTAGATGCCCTCTTCCAAAGCACGTCCATCCCCTTGAGACATGTTCGAGAGCCAAGCCCTGTGCCTGAGCTGCCCCCTTCAAGATGCTTAAGAGCAGAGTAGAGCCACAAAGCTCTTACTGCTGGGAAGGTCCCACCATGTTTCTGCCTCCAGTGATGAGCAGCACCTTGAAAATTCCAGCTGTCTAGTGATCCGTGATCACCGCAGGGACTAAGGGATGGGTGCAGCGCTGCCTGCTATGTGACGTTTGTCATTACGGCCCCTGCACTGATTTCTCTGAACTGTGTCCCTGCACACAGACTCTTCCGTTATAGCACACATGGGGCTGAGGAACGGAAACAGCTAAGCCAAGTAATTCCTCGTGCCCGTGGGCTGAGGCATGCCCGTAAAGCCTTGCCAGAACAGGCGAGAGAGTGAGCAGCGGGAGGAGAAGCGGATTATTGTGTTACGGTGACAGAGAAGATAAGCGTTTGTCGGAGAAGGTGGCGGTGTGGCCTGCA
>NW_010409673.1:8751-10448 GCF_000710305.1 Buceros rhinoceros silvestris
GTTTGTCAGAGAAGGTGGCGGTGTGGACTGCAGGCTGCGGCCACCGCCAGCACGGGCAGAACTGACGGGGCCAGCTGCAGGCCCCCGTGGTAAACAGAGCCAGTCCTCCCCGACTTCGTCCGGCTGCAAAGATGAGAGTGGCCATAAACGAGAGTTCAGGGACAGGAACAGCTGCTCCGGGTCTCCAGGGCGCGACTCCATTCTGCTGCCACCCGAGCTCTCCTCATGTGAAAGCCACCAGGGCTCAGAAGAAGGTGTCCCGGCAGATTCCCCCACCTCCCGTGGACACCCCGATCAGCATTTCGGCGCCCCTCCTCCTTTTAGGGAAGGGATTAAACTGGTTCGTACTCGGCACTGGATTCCAAAGGACTGCAGCGAGAATAAGGAAGATCACTAAACACTCACTTTTGTCCTCGCATTCTTCTCTGCTCCCACTTCCCTTCCTCCTCACGTGCAAAAACCAATTAGGATGTTTTATTTGGCTACCTTTAGTTTGAAGTTCACAGAAGTGTCTTAACTTACAGCCTAGAGCAAGGCACAAAGATGCTGATTTAATACACAAATAACTAGAGCATGCAACTATTGTCACCTGTTTGCCCAGAAAATGTCAGCCCTAAGCCATTCCTCGCCTGGCGTCACAGTCCTGCTCGTTCTCTCATTCCCTCCTGGGCAAGTCTCGGGTGCGTGTCTTGGGGCGGTGAGCTCCGCTCACTGTAAGAGGCAAAGCTTCCTGCTCTGTGCACATCCTGTCCCTGCAGCACCACGCAACTCCTTGTCCCCGACCCGTGGAGCAGGGAGTGAAAACTGAGCCAGGGTGACCTTCTTGCCCTGTGTCTGTTCAGTTTCTACGTGTCTAGGTGCAGCTCAAGACTCCAGCTGAAAGATGGTCAAACCAGTATTTCCAACACCACTTTTAGGAAGCACAGTCTCAGCAGATCAGCAGGAGCTGGATTCTCTCCGCTACAAATGCCAGTTCCTAGCAAGTCCTATGAAGGGGGCGGAAGACAGCACAGTGAGACGGTGCAAGTGTGAGAAGGACTTTGTCCTCAGGTCCACTCCTCTGTTCTTGCAGCCCCGCGCACGGAGTTTCTGTTTTCCCACCAACAGAACATGTCCCATCTTTAAGTTTCTACGTCTTTCTCCTGGCAGGACACTGATTTAGAACGCGTCTTTGAGCCTTAGCACGATGTGTCCTCCTCACAATCACCTCACAGCCCCCTCGTGCTTTGGGATTTCTCCTTTGGGGACCACAGCTTGTGCTGGGCTGTAGAAGCAGCTTCTACGTACCTGGAGACGTGAAACCCTCCCTCCCTCTCTGAAGTTAGCTACAAAATCGATGCGAGCTCCTAGAGCAGCGACTACAAGCCCACGCACAGCTCCCCTGAACTGGAGAGACGCAGCCTTGCGGTTTATGAATTACCGCGTTTCCCTTTACAAAGATTCACGCAGAAGCGCATCTGCATTTTTAAGAGGCTGCAAGAGTTACCTTCGCCTGACCGCGAGTGCCACTGCTAGCGCGTGACGTGCTCCGACTCCACAGCAGCCACACGCCGCTCGGTCCCTCCCCCTCAGCGAAAGGCAGTGGCTTTCCCCGGACCGCCCGGGCTTCCCGTGGGAGGCAGGAGCACGCAGGTGTGCCTTGCTCTGACGCGTGCAGAACGTTCTCACGCTTTCACACCGGTTTTAAACGCAGTTTA
>NW_010409674.1:0-4603 GCF_000710305.1 Buceros rhinoceros silvestris
TAGATATACACATAGTAAATATTTTTTATATATATACATTTATAATTTATCTGTAAGCTTAGCAATTGAACAGCACTTTTTTCTTTAGGGACACTTGGTTGAAAGTTTTAACAACCCCTCAAAAAGAGGGTTACAGTTTGGTTACTGCTACCAAACATGACTGTATTTTCACCACAATGTCTCTTATAGCGTTTGACATACCTTTTTCACCCCATTTAGTGAAAAGTGTTAACTTATCCTGGGATAAACATGGCTGCCTGCTAACTACCTAATTTTTTCTTTGCATTCATTGTATTAAAATGAGGTTGGGCAAAGGTGAGCAGCAAAGTTGTTTTTTGTTTATTAAATATTTTCCAATGATTCTATCAGCACCTTGAGCACACTCAGACCCTGCCTGAACTCTGGCACATGTAGATTGATGGCCAGCCCTGAGACCTGCTGCATGGGCTTCAGCTCCAGCCCTAGAGTGCACAGAGCCTGCCCCCAGCCCAGCCTCCAGCCTCCTCTGTGGCTGCTCCTAAAACGGCCCCTGCACATACCCTGGACGTGGTCTGCAACTCATCTGAGGCTGCAAATGATTGCTACCGGCCCTCAGTTCTGCTCACCCAGGTTGTGTGGTGCTGCATCGCACGTCATCCGTGAGGGTGCGCTTCAGTCACCCTTGGCTCCCAACTCACCCCATAGCTGCTCCCTGACAGTTTCCATGCTGAGAAATTACACAGAGATAGACAAATCTTTCATATGTTGCTGAAATCAGGTTGACTGAATCAGGTTAACATTGGCCTTGCAAGAGAAGGATATATGGCCTTCTTTCATCCACAGTTTAGGGATCACCTGTGTTTTGCTAAAGCTTCCACACAATGTCAATGGTGAGAGTTAATAATATCCCACTCAGTGTGGAGGCAGTTGCCATGATAGTATTGTTTTATTGCATTTATATGTTTTTTATTTTGCCTGTCAATCTGTAGAAAATACTACTAATTCCTGAGCAATATAAAGAGAAGTTCTGTCAGAAAAGAGTTTAAACATGTTTAAACTTTCTGAAGAACAGAAACATCAGTTTGAAAAAAAAGATGAAAAAGTACTTTACAAACCAGAATTCTGAAGAAAGAAATCTCTTAGCGGAGTAAAGCTTCAAAACAAGTGTAAGGCCAGAGGAAACCGACTAAACAATGGAATGGAATAACTAAACACCTGTCTTAGTCTGGAAAAGCACTATCAAACATGATCTTTAATTCTGCTGAATACATACCAGATTTAGAAACTACAAGTTCAGTTTTAGGAGTATACACAAATGTTTTTCTCTTTTCAGACTACTCTATAATTTCTGCTAATTTTATGAAGAATGTACATAGCAGCATTCTCGTATCTCCTCATAATGAACAGAATTTGAATAAAGAAATTCTATAATTTGATGTATTTTCTGACAGAATAATGTTATATGGGAAAACCTGGGAGTTTGCTGCCCTGCAACTCCAGAAGTACAAGTGCACATAACAGAAATACTCTACAGAAGTCTAGGCGTGGAAAACCCAACCCCTTTGAAACACATGCAGTTATTTTGTGTAAAATGCGAGGAATGTTTCTGATGGTTGAGTGGTTGGTCTCTGATGCAGTGTAACGGAGATCTGGATCCATTATTTGGACATCTGTTCTGTTGTCTCATATCTGTCAGAGGCACAACATAGGTGCCTGTAGCTGTCCATTACACCTCACCACTCTGAACACAGTTCTTAGTCTTTCCAGATCTGAGACAGGAATTAAAGACAAAAGATTTCCCAGACAAAACTTGTAGGCAAATTAACAAGTAAATTACATTTTCTTGCCTCTTCAAATTTTTGAAAATAAGGCATGCTACTATGATTTTAGTACTAGTTCTTGTAGAAATGATGAAATGAATAAACTATTTGCTCACAAAATTTGTATGCAAACCCCATAAACTACAAACATGGAAGAAGCTCTGTCTAAAACCTGTGGTAACCACAGCTTATCCAGCATGCTGTATGAGACCCGAAAACAAATTTGCCCAGAGATGACAGCTTGGTATAGTTATGACAGTCATAAGCATATGACAGTCAGCTCTGAAGTTAGATTTCACTACCACTACCAGAGTAAACAAGTATTTTAGTAGTACTACTCTAGCTAAACAAACTGGTAAATAAATAGGTAATATTTTTTTACATTCAATAAATCTTCAGACCTATTATTTTCAATAAACAAACTTTAATTTAAGCATTTAAAGTTACCAGTTTCCCACCGAACGAGTACACCAATACTGAAGGATAGAGTTTGAATGAAAAAGTTTTCACTGAAAAATAAATTCTCTTCTGAATATCAGGTTATTATTAGTTTTGAGGAATTTTTTGTAGGCCTGTACTATCATTCAGAAATATTCTGTAAAAAAAGCCTCAAATTTTGAATGAAATATTTTTCTTCCACCCCCGAAGAGCCATAGCTAATTTGACTTTAACATGGTATTGAAATACTACCTGAAATATGAATGAATATATTTCCTACCCTGTGCATATACTTTGAAACTGAAACAACAGGTTCACTAAAACTTTAATAACATCCTCCTCCACTACAATGCTCATGAGCTTCCAATATAATATCCCTAAACCCTGAAAAACACCTGTAAGCCAACAACATAGTATCACCGCTGTTGATGTCAGTAATGTTTTTAGTATGCTGCACGACTACAACATTCAATAGTATGATGTAGGCGAAGCACATCAAGATTGAATTCCGTAAACTTCTATATACTGTGACAGCCTAGGATTTGGTGCCATTAGACTGAAAAGAATGTTCACTTGATTTAGACAAACCATGCAGTACTCTGTGATCAATAAAAAACCCCTCCATATGATTACTGATTACTTGTATCATATCTCTCCCTCTGCCTTCTATAGCCAGAAGGCACATGACACATCTCCACCTAGAAGCAAGCCTAAGAGAGTCAATAATTCAGGGTTTGATTAGTGCTGAAATTATTTCCTCTCCATGGTGCAGTTTTAATTTACATCCAAGGATACGAAGAAAAAGCATTGGAGTGGGGTTTCCTAAGTTCTTGTAATTCTCACATTTCCTAAGAGAAAGGCAAAGCCCAAACTCTTGAAATAATTAGAATCTTGTAACACTGGCAGCCACTAGGTCATTTCTTAGTTGCCGGGTTCTCTCTTCCATAGACTATATCTGCCTATTTTTACTTTCAGGGGCAGACAGATTCAAAGATTTCTATTGGGAAGCCTAACTTCACCGTCTTGCTGTTTTCAACATGAATCAGAACCGAAACCCTCCTTCAGCACTCAAAGCCAGGCCCGCTAAAAATAAATGCCCTTCTTACAAGCCGGTCACCCAAATGCATCTCTATTTTCAAACCTACTTACCAATGGAACTGAAACAAAGCTTTTTTTTGTCTTATAAAAACCAACAGTATAGTAAAGAAAAAAGATGTCAGATATATTTACTCTATGCTGTATGTAACTACAAGGCAACAGCTAACACATGCTCTTTCCTTAACTCAGAGAAAACTTCCTGGGGGCTAGGGAGAGGACATAATATACCAGGAGGTGTAAAACAGCTCCCAGAATTGTACTTGAGTATCTAGCTGGCACCTGCTGTGATTACACAGCAGCCCAAAAGCTCATTGGAGATATTTGACACAGAATCAATTGTCAAAAAGCCATTCTCATGGCGAAATAAGTTTTCCCACCCAACACATCTTGAAAATGAACAGCAAGACAGTACAAGCTGAGGAACAGGCTCAAGCTAAACCACTCCAGCTACTCAAATAATAGATGCTGACTAGGTAGACTGGCTTGGAAAATGGTACTCTTAGCTATACCAGTTCATGATAGACTCCTGAATGCAATTACATTGTATTAACTCAGATTGTTTTGAGCTGTCTATGGGTGAAAATATCTGTATGTGAATGCAGACACGTGCTGAACAACTGCAATTATAAAGAAATACACTTATAAAGAAATGCAGCTCCAAAATATTAAAAATGGAAAAATGAAAATATCAAGGCAAAAAACCCCCCTCATTTCTCATCTGGTCAAAACCTTTTAAAAAGAATATTACTACTTTCAATAAAATTTTTGTTGATCAAGGCAGTATAGAAAAGTCAATAACAGTAATATGCTACCTAATTTACATGCAAACTCCTTATAAGCTGCTAAGAGGTCAAGTACTACATATTTCATATATTCTGAACTGCAAAAACGGAATTCATTCTTCTACACCATGCACTTTTAATCAACAATCTATGTTAGGAAGCTGTCGATGGCTTACTTCTCTCCGTTTCAGACCCATTGTCCACTATCCACTATCCACATTTTTGTCCGTAAATCCAAGTACTTTGTAATATCTGTGTTTAATATTTTCTTGATGCATGGACAAATCAGAAGAATTTCCATTAAATAACCAGTTTTGTTACCTATCCAATGGAAAATGAGTTAAAACAGGACTGCATACCTAACAGCTCCCTTCCAAATTGAACTACTTGTTACTGAAGTCCTTTCAAAATGCAATAAATTAAAAATTTAAAAACCCCTTAAAGATAGCATTGACTACTGGGGTTTCCTAAATGCATTTTTGTAGG
>NW_010409674.1:4686-8442 GCF_000710305.1 Buceros rhinoceros silvestris
GTAGGGAAAAATGAATTTCAGAAAACTGTTAACGGTTTCTCAGATAACTATATCGTGAGTAACAATAATTCTTCCATTTCCTTATGCACTTCAAAGACCTTCATGTGCATCAAGATGGGTGTAAACGGAATGAGACAGCTTAAGCTGAAGATTTTCCAGAGAATAAACTTTCTAAATATTTTCATTAAGGTTATAATTTATCTGATTTTTAATTTATTTATTGTAGTTTCACACATTAGTAGTCTACTAAGAAATATCTGTTAATTTTCCACAAGAACTTACATGAGTTCTTCTCACCATGGTATTCACAACAGCTGATACATTTATCTCCACAAACTGAAAATCATTAAGATTTTAATGGTAGTTGGGTTCAGATGACTATTTCTTACACTTTCAGGATGGTGTTGGCATGTCATTCAGATAGATATCCTTTTTCAGCAGTTTAGTAACGGCCCAAACATGCTTCTGTATGTCCATGTTTCTATAGAATGCTACAGAACATTTAACATTTCTAAAAAAGCCTGGGATGTGTGTTTGAAAGACACTGCATAGACTTACCAATGCATATGAAAGTTTCTTGTTATTTTTGTTATTTGTTATGCTGGGTTTCTATTTTTAACTTTTTACCACCTGCAAAATCTGGACTGAACTTGTCAACTTTTTACCCATCAAAAGATTGCAACCATGCTCAGTGATCAAACACTCTCTGCAGCAGCAAAACCAAGTTTGTAACCTCCTGATAGCTATTCACACCAACTGCTCACTGTATATTTACAAGCAAAAAATACATAGACACAGAAAAAAATAATGTAGAACTGCATGGCTGATTAAGACTCTTTTAGAATACATTGCATTCGAAACACAAAATAAAATATTTTTAGTATTATTTTGCATTTTTCAGACATTTTATTCTTCACAGCAAGTAGCTCCATACATGCTATTTTCCATGTATTTTATCCTCTTCTACTACCCATCAATAACGATAATAATTTCTCTTTGTAAATCTCCATAGCCCATTGCCAGTCTTCAACAACATATAAAATGGATGGTATTTTTTTAAACAGTGCATAATTGCATTTAGTGCTGCAGTGTAATACCGAGCTCAAGAGTCAAAAAATCTCAAAAGGGATTTTTTTTGGGGGTGTGTGTGTGTTTTTTAGTATAGCAAAAACTGACTATTGCATTAGATTTTCCTTTTTATGACAGCTGCTTAATTTACAAAGCTGGTCAGATACAGCTGTAAGATAAGTGCTTAGAAGGTAGAGGGAAAATAGATGATGCATTGAAATAAAAGAATTACTGGCAATTACTGTTTAAATGTCATACACACTTCCATATAAATAAATTCCTTAATTTGCTCTTGTTTAGACAAAATTGAAAAGAAATCCTCCTTTAAATCTGGAAATTAAGGGGTTAAAGAAAAAGCAATATAAATGGCAAATTAATACAGTTCTCTACTTTGTTGATCAGTCATAAAAAACTCGACTTTTTCTAGATAAATAGTTTTAAATCTCTTTAAAACCATAGTGCTTGAATCCTTCAGCTTTCTCTTACATGCTTGTGTGTGCCCCAAGCAACTGAGTGCTCCAAATGGAAGATAAAGACCACCAATAAATTATTCATGCTGTTCATGTCATATACATTAATGTCCAATTGTTACTGTTTCTTAAATAAATAGTATCTTTGGTGCTTTCCAAACACTAGAAACTTTATTCTTTACAAAAACAATTGCCTAGTGATTTGGGGCTTAAGATAAATGTGAACATCTCTGAATCTGTTTTGTTCATTATTTAAAAGGTCTGTAGTAGTAAACAAATGAGAAATACATTTTAAAACGGCTTTATTACTGTTAATGACAGATACATCCATTAGCTAGAAGTTATTCTCTGTAGCAACATGCCTGTTCACATTTAACTCACTAAATCTTCTTGCTCTCCAAATGACACAAACAGTCCTTGAACGAGATTCGGTCTTTTACGTAATACACCTTTACTATATTTTTTTTCTCTAATATTAAAGCATACACAGCAATTTCTTTTGTGTTTCAACCTGCCAAAACATAAACTGTAACATTTCACAGCAAATCGGTGTTCTTAAAATTGTTAGTTTTCCACTATCCAGTTCAGATTATTCTAATTTGCCATAAAGTATTTTAACAGAACATTTAATTCTTCTTGCCAAAACCCATGACTGTAGTGTCAGCAGGCACTACGCTAAAAAGATTCACTGTCACTCAGGATATAAGAAGTAGGACATGCTCCAGCTTGGATTAAGGTGAACGAGCAAATTCTTATTGATTGTAATGAGTTGGCCAAGTTCCCTCACTGGGTTGTGATTAATATTCCTCATCTGATCAGAAGTGTATTGCTAAAATTTTGTGTCTGAACAGGTTTTTTTCCTGTAATTGCTCAGTGCTGGGGCATTTGAATTAGCTCTTCATTTTATAATTTATAATTTATTTCTGCAGATGTATTCAGAATATAACAAGCATTACTCCTAAAACTTTGCTTTGCTTGATATATACTAAACTGCAGTTCCTTACCTGATGACTAACACACAGTCAGTCTTTGCAGGTCAATAGATTTGCCAATGTAGAACAATCAAAAATCACTAATTTTTTATTAAAACCTTTACTATATAGCAAAAAGTGTTATAGTTCTGAAATAATAAATAGTAAGAAGAAGCACTCATACATAGCAAGTACTTAAGCACGGGGCATCCTACTAAATGGCAAGTGAATAACTATTAAAAGGCAGAAATACCGCATATCACTATGATTCTCTATGGAACCCAACTTTGACAAATAAAGCTACTCCCTTTGGTAAGGAACATTTTTATCTAAGGTCCAGATTCAATGAGGTGCCTACACTTGGCTTCCATTTAAGCACAGAAATCAATAAATGCAATAGACTGATTGTGTGTTTGAAGTTTATCCTATAGTTAAGCACTTACGCAAAACAGAACAACAGTTTAGACACATAAATGAGATTTCTTTAGACCTTTACAGGAAAGCAATTCACCTATACAAGAATTCAAGCTGACAGCAGGAGTTTGCACAGACAAATAAACAATCTGACAATAACCCGAAGCACCGGTGTTGCTGATTTTTCAGCCACATTGTCACAGCGGAGAAAGAAAACTCAAAAAACTACCCATATTTTTTAATGAGTAGCATCCAACACTAGCAAAAGCAGCTAAAAGCTTGGCATTCTCATCTCTTCATTATATCCCTGTTAAAATGATTAATCAAAACATGTAGAAAGAAAACATCTAGAAAGTCATGGAGCAGATCATCTTGAGTGCCATCACATGGCATGTACGGGACAACCAGGTGATCAGGCCCTGTCAGCATGGGTTTATGAAAGGCAAGTTCTGCTTGACCAACTTGATCTCCTCCTATGAGAAGGTGACCCACTTAGTGGATAAGGAAAGATCTGTGGACATTGTCTACCTGGACTTTAGTAAGGGCTTTGACACCGTTTCTCACAGTGCTCTCCTGGAGAAACTGGCTTCCTATGGCTTGGATGTGTGTAGTCTTTGCTGGATGAAAAACTGGCTGGATGGCCAGGCCCACAGAGTGGTGGTAAATGGAGTTAAGTCTGGCTGGTGGCTGGTCAAAAGTGGTGTCTCCCAGGGCTCAGTTTTGGGGCCTGTTCTCCTCAGCATCTTTATCAGTGATGTGGATGAGGGGGCAGTCTGGATCTGGGCCTCTGGCTGAGGCCAGCTGTAAGAAGTTCTATAAGATTAAGTGCTGGG
>NW_010409675.1:0-19233 GCF_000710305.1 Buceros rhinoceros silvestris
TGACAGGGCAGCGAGGGTGTTTCTGGTGGAACTGATGCTGCCGGCTGTCAGGGAGGGGGGGCCAGAGAGGAGTGGGAAAAACAGCATCGCCCTTTCTCCAGCCAGGGGACGGAGGTTCTGTAAGGAGGGGAAAAACGGGGGGTGGGGGGGAATATACTATAAACTCTGAATTAAAGCTGTAAGTTCAGAGATAGAGATCATAACTCACACAGCCTTACTCAGCTGGAAAACATCTGAAAAACATCTCCATTTGCTTCACTTAAATCACATAATCGCATCTTCCCAGGCGATATCCCCAGTTTCTGTATTTTCTTTGCAGGAGATAAACCCAATTTCCGTGTTTTGGCAAACAATGACCAATTACTCTCTATCCCTTTCCTTCTCTATAGCATTCACAATTCTCTTATACCTCTATTACCTGCTTCTTCCTCAGTCCTGACTTTCCCAAAGTCAGCTGCCCAGCTCTGTTTAGTTCCCCTTTCATGCAAGATGCTCTTTTTCACCCACCTCAGTAATTTTTTAAGTCTTTGAACTGGGCAGCCAGAACCACAAGTGATAGGAACAAGCCAGGCACTCAGCAGCATAATGATGCTTTCTGTTTTGATCTCAAACCCTTCCCTGGCAATTCCTGACGTGCCTTTCTGATTGACGCTGAAGACAGGGCTCTCTTTCTGGAATGGTAAATACCTGGGTTTGAGCCCAGCCTGGCTGTTGTGCCTCCTGTGTAGCAGTTTCAGTTAGTAAGTCTGATGCCTTACATCTGAGCCACTCAACAGCAGGACAACCCCACCGAGCTCACTGATAGCCTTGTGCTCACCACCTCCATCAGAAACCCCCTCTTGGACTTCAGGGGCATGAGTTTGCTCTGCAGAATGACCCGTACGCATACATCTGTCTGATCTGACTGCGGCTTATTACAGCCCAAGGTGAATTTTGATCTACAGAGGTCAGATTTCTGCAGACAGCAGTTCCTTGGATCAATTTTGGAGGCTTTCTAAAAAGATGGGCATCAGGTTTGCTCCATTGCCTTCCTGGAATACCAGTCTGGACTTTGTTGAAATGTGATTTGTCTTCCTATTCTGGTAACTATGGTCATTAATAGTTCGTAAAAAAGAAATCCCGAACACCAAAATACTGGCTGAAAATAGAAACATTTTAAATTTCTGCTTAAATAATTATTTAATTAGTAATTTAATTTCCATTGAGAGATTAACATTTTCCACAAAAAGACCTTAAAACAATGTCCCCTTATGTGCGTGCACATACACACAAGAAACCTTATCACCAAGCTGGCTGAAGGGAGCTTTTGTCTAGAAATCGCTTATAGAAATTTGATGTTAGGTGCATGGTTATCAGCTCAGATAATCTACACCTGAAACTTTAGACTTCCCAATGTCCATAACAATGCACATCCTCCATGAGGAGGGTTTTCCTGAAGCACCAGCTCTCTAATGGTGCAGAGCGGGTTTCAGGGGGTCTGGATAAATGTGGAGGCATGTGGAAACTTGTCAGTTATTTGGTTTCTCAAATAAATTTGCTTTCTTCTTTCTAGAAAAAATGTGATTCCATGTACACAGAAAGATGACAATGTATTTTTCACACATATTTTCTTGCAAAGCCTGAAGAAAAGCTGCCTGACTGCACTAATTATTCAGGTAGCAGCATTAATCATCAATCACACAAATTCTTTTTAACTGAGTAACGCATTTCCACGCCAAATTCAGAACATCTGCTAATTCAGCGAAAATACTGGCAATGGTCCTTGCGCAACGTTGAACCAAGAGTTGAAACCAAATGTTGCGTGTGAGCGTGGGATGCTTGAGCCTCTTGCCGTTGGCTGCTGCGAGCGATGCCCGCAAACCTACAAACCAGCCCCAGAGCGGGCAGAGACCTGTGCACAAGCTCAGAGTGGCTCATACTTGTTTGGCCCTGCTCTCCTGTGGTTCGGGAGGAGCAGGGTGTCCCCAAAGTGGAGTGGCTGCGCTCGTAAAGAGAGTTTGCTATCACTGACACCTTCATATTGGGAGCAGATGAGCTGTCTCCACGCAGACTGCAGCAGCTCTTGGTCGTTGTGCACCAGTAAACCTGTACCAAGCTGCTGTGGTACTGGAGTGAACTGCGACCGATTAAAGCAGAACTGGGCTCCCCTGCTTTGGGCAGTGGCACTAGCAGGGGCAGCTCTGCACTCGGAGATACTTTCCAGCGTTCTGCCCTCGTGGCTTTTGTCTTCTCCGCCAGTGTCAGACACGCTGCTGTTTGTCAGACCTGGGGGTACAACCCCTCCACCCAGCTGCTGGGCATCTCCTAGCAGCAGGCAGCAGTGCCTGCTGGAGAACTGGGAAGGGATCCATCCTTCCTGCTGCTCTGAATCCCAGCCTGGGCTTGTAGCTGCTCACAAGTGCTGGTCAGAGGGAGATGAGTGTGGTTTCAATTAGGGATGAGAAATCCCCTTACTCCTGCCAAGTCGGGGAACAGGGAGCTTGTGTCATCCTGAGCATTCCTGATTCTGCTTTCTCCTCAGCCCAAACCTGTTGTTTTTTCACCATATCACCCTCTTTGACCAGATTACATTCTTTGCACAACAGGTTTATCCCCCTACAATAACTGGGAAGAAATTTCCCACCATCTCACCAGGACCTGTGTATTTTCTCTGTGTGAGCCCTACAGTGCAGGGACTGATGCAGGCTCGGTGACTCGAGGTAGATTCATATTTAACTGCTCTGGGAATTAAAGAAACAACTCAGCAGTATGTTGGATACGAAAAGGGATTATGAATTTCTTGTTCAGCTGTAAATACTTCTGGGCTAGGGTGTATTTCACTGGAAATGGAGCTGATCCAGGGATAAATTCCCTTTAAATATTAATCTATTAATAACATATAATAGCTTCAGCTGCTGGGTGAGATACAAAAAGAAAAAAAAACCCACAACATTAAACCTTGCTGCTGGGCCAGAGTCACTGATCATTGGGGTCTAATGCCTGGTGAGGGGCTGAGTCCCACAAGCAGAGGCCAGTAAATTAAAAAGCAATGTACACAAGCTCCCTGAAGCAATGTGTGAGCAGTCGTAAGAGCACAACTTCATGGGCAGCAGCAATCAGACAGATCCAGGCAGCGGGGAGACATGTTAGGGGCCCCATAGCACAATTAGTTATCCCTTCCAGGAGCTACCAAACAAGCTCTTTTCTGTGGGCAGCGGAACACCGGTGCTTTCCCTGCAGGAATATGAAGACACCAGGAACAGGCATAGAGGCTCCCCCTGTGAATGGCTGCAAAGCCCTTCTCTGCCCTTCCTTACCCAGGACCTGGGTAGGTTTTACTGGAGGAATAGTGTTCTGGGAAGAATTGGGCAGTGAGGGGGATCCTCTGGGCTTTCCATCACCCATTTGCTCATGCTTTTGTATAGGCAACACCTCTGACAAATGCCTGAAGTAGCTGATGTCCCATGAGAGGATGTCCCCAGACTTACAGGCAAGTCTTAGCTGATGCAATTGCTTAATGCTGGAGCAGATCTCCTGGGATAGGCTTCCCTCAGCCTAAAGGGACTAGGAGATTTCCCAGCTGCATCCAACATATCTCCCTAGATCAGAGCCTGGAGGAGCACCAGCCAGCAGTCAGAGCAAGTGTTCCACGAGCAGCTCCCTTGCACCATCCAACATCTTCCCTTAAGGCCCTTAAGGAGCCCTCTCTGGCATACCGAGGTCTTCCTCTGCCACAGCTTCTGGAGAGCGGGAGGAGCAGCAGCAGCTGGAGCATGGTGAGCTGCAGTTACACTCCCACCCAGGCAAGGCTCAGCCTCCTGCAAGCCGAGAAGGTTTTGGCTGGGATGAGCTGGCTCGGCAGGGACATGCTTCAAGCCGAGAGCTGAGCAGTGCTGCAACAGGTGGCTGCAGCATGAAAGAAAAGGCGTTTTTCTCCGCTCTGTCGGAAGGAGACAGCCAGCTGTGAGTCATGCTCCCTGCTCCCATCCCCCGGGGTTCCTTTTCAACACAGCAGCTATTGATAAGACCTTGAAAGAGCAGGAAGTTTCGCTGGCAGAGGCGCTGGGCGGGCAGCGTGTGGGTATACTGCTAATGAGCCTAAGTGGAGCACTTTGCTCAAAGCCTGAACAAGATTCCAAGCTTTGACTGTATCCTCGACAGCCGCCTGCTTGCCGTGCTCAGCTCAGCCCCACCACACTTCATGGTCAAAGGGACACTTTCACCAGCACCAACATAATCTTAGTTTTATTATAGGCAGAGAGAGACCTGCCAAAGAGGAGATCAAGAGACGGGCTGATGTTCAACCAGAGCAGAATTTAACAGCACAGGCTCTGCTGCATGCAATCGCAATGTGATGGTCATGGGAAAGATCGTTTCTCAGATCTCTCCAGGAAATGTTGACTCCCGTGACCTGCTCTCCTACACATCAGACCCTCCACACTCTCACAGAGGGAACTGGAGCATGTAGAAATAGTGGTTGAGCAGGGAGGAAGTTTTCTCCAAGGGTAGACAGGAATGTCTCTGGAGGCAACAAGCAAGTTGCAAGCTCAGGGAGCTTCATGCTCCAACAGCCAAACATCTGCAACAGCCACCCCAAAGTACTGACACTCCAGTCAGCTGCAGGAGAGAGTGTTTGCTGCTCTCCCAGCCTGCCCATGGTGGAGAGGCAAAGCCCTGCCCAGGCTGCCCAAACTCTCTAAAACTTAACATATGACCATCACATGTTATCCCTCTGATAGTGACCTCCTGATGGACAAGAATTCTTGTAAAATGCCCTTGAAAGTACACCAGGCTCCTCTGTTTCCATTTCTTGAACAGTGGTTAATGCTTCAAGCAGAAAAACAAGTAATTTTGTTCATACATGTTTACATCAGAGAAGAAAACACCAGTTCTTTGTGGGCAACAATTTGATTAAACAAGTGCAGTGAGACAGTTTCTCATTTGTGTTAATGGAGAAGCATCCTTTGTTCATGTTCAGTCCCACCAATTCCCTGCTCACAGTGTCCTATTTAAGCTCCAATAATTCACTGTGGAGCCCAAAGGAAGAAATCGTGTTCATCCTGGCTGGAAGGACTTGCAGCATCACTAATAGTGAAAGGAAAAATCAAAACAGCAGCTGAGAAGGGAGTAAAACTGGAAAATGAGGAGAGGAGCCATGTGTCTGCTGAAGAAATCCTGGTGGTTGTGCCTGAGTCAGGAATTCGCCCTTTGCCAACCTCTTCATGACAATTATCTGATCTTATAAAATATTTCAAAGAAAACAATAAAGTCAAAGTAATGCTGGCAGATCCAGTTACTCATCACTCACGGTCACATTCTCATCTGGGCAGCTGGGTTTGGCAGGCTGGCTGGCTGGGTGCCATAAAGGATCACACCCCTGTGTGACAGCATCTCAAACTGGTATTTGGTGGGACCACGGGACACAGGGCTGTCTCAGTACTCGTCATCTCATGCTGCACCCTGTGTACATAAGGCTGAGGGGGGCCTTACAGTAGGGGCTGGGTCTTTGTGTGATGCTTTTCCCTCTAGAAGCTCAGAGTCCACATGTGGTCTTTTTGTGGCGTCTATCCAAAGCTCAAGGAAATGCTTCCTCTTCAAAATGCACGATTTTTGTAAATGGCTCATTACTGTGTGCCCTTCCTGTCATTCCAGAGTCCCCATCGGTGTGACCACTACCAAAAGAAAGTTGTGCACAGAAACTTGAGGAGCTGGACCAGCATTTTGGTACCTGGAAGAAGCCAGTCCCCCAAGGAGGGATTTCCACCTGAAGGAGCAGCTGGTGATTTGGGCATATTTGGACAGACAGTGCCACCAAAAGGAACCGTGACAAACTGCCCAGCCTGAGAATGCCTTTGGCTGCTGCTATTTGAGTGGTTGTTGTTACCCACCTTCCACAGCCCTCTGCCTTGTTCCCCCATCTGAGGGTGCTCCTCAGGCAGTGCATCCCTCTCTACCAGAAACACCCTCAGCCCTCCGAAGGCACCGGGGTTGCAAAAACAATGCTTTACTCGTTCACTAAAGGAAAGTCTCTTTTTAACCTATCAGCTAAAGATTTTTCCAGCCCTATACAATACAATCTTGTAAAATTGCTTGAATATTGAATTCCAACACATGGGGAAATCTTCTCTGAGGGCTTTTGGATAACATAGTCCCCTATTCCCTTTGCATGTGAGTAACTGGAATACTTTTCTCATTTTGTTTCAAAGCAGGGACTACCCAAAAGAAATTAAACAGATTAGAGTTTGTCTGGATCTTTAAAGTACCTGTTGCTGTAGCTGGCCTTGCTCTGGGACACAGCTCAGAAGCTGAGCCGGGTCCCAGTCCACAGCCTGACTCTGGCTGCAGCCACTGCAGCATCTCAGTCATGTCACGGATGAGCCCCAGCTGAAGCCTGGATCTGCCGGACAGGAGGAGGGACTTCACAGCTGAGGTGCTTTACATCAAGCTGATATCACAACTGCGAGTTTCTTTTAAATTAATAAGAAGTCAAAATAACAGTCATCATTTGTAGGGGAAGACGGACTAAAATGCTTCTCCGAGGCTGGTTTTTCCCAGCTTTCTCTGCCGGGGCGGCTGCAGAGGGTGCTGTTAACCTGCGTACACCAGCACCGCAACGGGATTCCATCGAGTGGGACAGACCCTGAACAGTATAAAGAATTTTACTACTATGATATTAATGCAGACTCTGCACAGCTCTGGTCTGATGTTGAGTGTAGTGGGATCCTGCAGCTGCCTGTCAGGTCTCCTCATGCCCTAGGTGTCCCCAGACCGGTGTGTTTGTGAGGAAAAAAGCTGGCAAAGGGGGTTTGGTAATTCCAGGCTAATTGCTTGGAGCAGAGCAGAATCAATGAGCTTCACACAGGTTGTATTTTCTTTGCTGGTGGAGGAGGATATTCCTATATATCCATATTTCTTTTTAATCTGATTATGAGGAAACCATGTCTTGGCCTCCCTGCACTGCTGGAGTTTAAAAACAACCCTTTATCACCATCCTGAGGATCCTTCTCCCTGCCCAACATTTTAATTTCATCACCGATGACAACACCAGTTGTTATTTATTTTACCAGTCTGAAAATGCCCCGTTTGTTCATGGGGAATGGGCTGGGTACAGCTGGGTTGTGTCAGTCCTGTCCTCAGGGCTGAGAGATGGAGCTTTCCTGCAGCATCATGTCTCGGGAAGCAGTAAAAATTACTTCATTCCTTTGATATGATTCAAACCTTCATTTTCTGTTTTCAAAGGCATCTCCTTGCCCTAAGTGATGATAAAAGCAGGCTGTGCTCCCACTACCAAACACTGCCTTCTGCCCTTTCCTTGGACCGTCCCTAACTCAGAGGAGACCATCGCCGGGCTGGCAGCACATGGCAGGTTTCCCCGCAGTGGTGGTTGCAGAGGACACCAGGACAGGGCAGGGATGAGGCCACAGATGTGGGTGGTAGGTGACGGTGGGGCCCATGAGCCCTCTCCAGCTGCCAAACATCCTGGTGGAGCTTTCATAGGACTCAGCAGCAGAGATCATTTTGTCATGATGGCTTTTAAATCCATTTCATTTCAGCATTTAAGGCATATGTCTTGCTCATCATCAACTACGCAATGGTTTAAAAAGCTGGTTTCTTCCCTTAAAAATCCTGCCATGGTTTTGCTCCTGGGTGTCTTCAAATGCCGCTCTAGCGAAGGCGGCAGCAGCTCTCCCATGCCTCAGCTCTGAAGCAGACCACCCTGAGGACCGTGGTTTTCAGCACTTGGCTCACCACCTATGCAATTATTTTCCGTTCAGTGAGTACACACTGGTGCCAGTGAGCAGATGCAGCCGACAGACTGGTCTGAACGGGCCAAGGGTGGCGAGTGCCCTTTCGAGTTGGGACCGTGGCATTTTCACATATGGAATATTGTTACCTTCGTGGGTTTTCTCTTTTGTTTTGGGTTCTTTTTTTTAAATAAGTTTCAGCATATTTTCTCCAGCTTTCTGCCTATCCCTGTCAGGAAGATAATGCCGGAGGAGTCAGTCCAAAGCTGACTGAATTTTTATTATTGCTGCCGTGTGGTGATGGGGGCAGGAACAGACACTGGGGAGTGAGGATCCTCCTCCAGACACCGGGACTGTGCGGGAAGGAGGCAGAAAATTCCTGTTTCCAGCCTCAGCACCCCTCAGACAGGGCACGTGGCATTTTGATTGTAAACCACTGGCATTTTGAGTGTGTAAAAGCGGAGAAAGAGGGAGAAAGGTAAGAGGGAGAAAAATGCTCCTGGTGAGGAACTTAGAGGAAACATCAGCAGACTAGTTCCCAAATTATCCCGAGATCATCTCACTCCATCCACTGCTGCTGCTCAGTGGAAAAACAGTGAAAAATCAGTGGCAAAACAGTGAAAATTCATATAAAGAACTCGTCCAGAACTGTTGTGCACAAAGGCAAACAGAAACTCCCAGCTTGTTTTATCCCCCCCAGGGCCGCTTACTGCTGCACGGTGTTCTCTTTCATCTGTGTGCCCCAAGCCTCAAAGCTGCACCTGTAGGCACCGTGCCTGGATGTGCTTTGACTTCATCCCCATCACTCCTCAGGTATTTTGACTCCATCAGCAGAGCCATTCGGGTGGCGGAGGTCCCGGGGAGCCTGGAGGGAAATAATGCTGCGACTCCTTGCTGCGAACCCCACAGTCGTGCAGTGAGTGCAATTAGTGCAATTAGCAGCGTTAGCGCCGTTAGCACACACGTGCCGGGGCCAGGATGGAGCCACCCGAGCTCCCTGCCAGCCCACCTCCAGCACGGACCTGCAGCCCGGCTCCCCACCTGTGTCATCTCCTTTCCTTTTCCTTGTATCGTTTTTTACCTTTTAATAAGAGTTTCTTGATGGTCCATAAGAAGCGTCATCCTCATCTCTGTCTCTTCATTCCCCCATCAGAGAGCAGCAGTGACTGCTGAGGAAAAAAGCCATTTGTATTTTTCTACCCAACTATTTCCTCGCCGATGATTCAAGAGTGCCGTGATTTCCCTTTGGCTCCTCCAGAGTTTTCAGTAGTTCTTTCTCCTGTCCATTTTCTGTGATAACTCGGTCTGAGAAACATCTGCGGCCCATTAGGGGCAGCTTTGGGTACAGAAAGATGAATACAAAGGGTAATTTTTGGACATTTTTTTACAAAAGTGTTTGAGGGCCGAGTCACGCTCTCATCCAGGAAGCAATCTGGCAATCAGCAGCATCCCTGGGGTATCCGAGCTGAAAAACAGGCTCGACCCTTATTTCTAGCACATCACTGAAGCTACTTACTCTGTTAAAATACTAAAGCTGCTGTGAAGCATACCCAGAGCACGAAGAAGCTGATGTCCTCAGCGTCACCTAGAGATGTCAGCTTCCTTTTTAATAAAAATCACCCGGTGCTGTGTTATCGTAGTATTACCACCCAGAGAGAGGGACGTCGTGACCAATTTCTGGCTGCTACAGTGGCTGGCTTCACTTGATATTTTCTCAAAATCTGGAATAAATTGATTCTAGAAATCTGGCTCACGGCTGGGGGGCTTTGGGTCGACCTGGTTTTGGTGAATTGGGGGCTGTTTGGCAAATGACCCATCAGGCAGCAGGGGTTCACCAGCAGCGCTTCGTGGTCAGTCTCAGCTGTACGTCTGAAGGCAGCACGGTGCCTTTCAGGGACCGCAATCCCAGCGTGGGACTGGTGGGATATGCCTCCATTGGGCCTGAGTCCTGAGATCCTCCCAAGTCAACCACCTCCCATGGGTGGTGTTACCCTGTCTGCCTGCTGCAATCATTTGAGCGAGCTCTTTGCAATCTTTTCTCAGGAAATTCAGAACAACCCTCAATTTTGGTGGACTTAAGGATTTTTGAGCTACCTGCTGATGCCCTATATTCTTCTCCAGATGACCAGCACTTTCTCCAAGAGCTCACCTCCCCTTTGGCCAGCCTGTTTTCTCTTAAAGCATGTCTGATTTTCCTTCTCTTTTGGGGAACAAGCAGAGGTAAAGGCCTTTAACGGCCATTTGAAGATTTATTTTTCCATTTTTAATCTCTTTTGAGTCCGAAGATCCTCCCATGCCTGTTGCTGTCCATGGCAGACTTGTTGCTGGCTGCTGCAGACCCTGGTGGTGGCTCAGCGCCGGTGGCCTTCTCACCATTTCCCCGGGCTGGATGTGGTTACCCACGTTTTCCCAGACATTGGGGCGTTTCCATCAGTTCCTGAAGAAAACTCACAACCGCGCATGCAGCTAGTTTTATTTTTTTTACGTACAAGCTGTTCGTGCTCCTCTATGCCCATATGGTTTAACAACTTATTTTGGAAAGTCTGACTCTAGGGTTGAAGTCGTTGCAGGGTGAGGAATGTTTCAGACACAAAGGCTGACCGTATTTTACATCCTCCTCTGATTTTCTTAGTCTATACATGAACGTCATCACAAGTTTCATGTTCCTACTTTCAAGTGAAAGCACAATCAAAGAAATCAGATCCAGCCACCCAGGGCTCAGGCCTGTCTGGGGAGGGTAATAAAAGAGGGGAAAAGTGGAAAATGTTTTTCATGCTGCAGCTGACAGTGCATTGCTGAGAGCCAGGAGGAGATTCCTCCCAGTTTAATAGCCAGGATTTAGATGGATAACTAGAAATAAATCAAGACAGTCATAGACCAGAGCCACATGGTTTGCACTGGTGTAGATAGCAGATCACAGTTTGGGAAGCAGAGTGATTAATATATTTTCATAGCGTAATTACCAATTAATCATTTGTCTAATGACACTGTATTATGAATTAGTTATAAACAGACTTCAGCCCAATTATAAGGACTCAGCCAGATCATTTAATTGAATGTTTATTCTTCCAAGAGTGCTGCACAAGACCTTTTTTTAGCAGCTGAACACACACATCTAACTGGTTTAAAATCATGGGCTGCTGAAGATGCCTTAAATTACACCCTGGTGTAATTAGGAGGCTCAGTGGTGTGTCCATAGCTGAGCTTGACCTCTGTGATGATGCCAGTTGTTTAAACGTGTAATCATTTTACATCAGATCCTTTTTCCTGAAAATGTTGGTATTTAAGGGGTTTTTTTTACTTCATCAGGTGAGGGAGCGTAAAATAAACATTATTCTCTAGGCTGACACATGACAGCATTAACAATGAGTTGAAAATAAAATTGTACATAAAATGCTGTTGAGAAGAACGTCCTCAAAGTCGCTGCAGAAAATACCAGCTGTGCATAGCAGAGCAATACTTAGCAATTCAAGTTCCCCCTTGGGGGTACATCTGCCAGATATAAATATTAATGAAAGGGAATTGTGACAGAAAGATTAAGATTCATTAATCATTATTATTATCCAGCATCGGGTGCTAACGGGGCAGCTGCTTGGGGCGAGACGCCGTCACCTTGACCTAGCGCACACATGCGTGAGGATGCTGCAGGAAAACGAGGGCTTCTAAGGAAGCAATAAGCACCCTGCTGCAAGAGGAGACGTATTTAGAGAGCAAACCCAAAGCTTGGTGACTGTGGGTGTGCGTCGGGTCCCCGGGAGGATGTGGTGGGGCAGGAGAGGCCCTGGGGCACAGCCTCTGGTGTAAGCAGGCAGCACCGCTGCCTGTCGCTGCATTGCTGGGGTGATCCCCCCTGCTTTCCCCCTGCAGATGGGACCTGCGCTCACCCCACGTGCTGACGGTAACTCCAGTATCTCGGGAAAATACCCTGAAAATACTCTGACCAGAGTCAGAGAAACCAGGAAAAGCTGCAGCCCCCATGTTCCAGTGGGATGCAGAAGATTTCACAAACTTTCCCATCTGACACGTTGTTCGAACACCCTGCAGCTGTCAGATCCCCATTGTTCGGGGTTATGTCGTGGTGGGGTTTTTGATGTCTCAGCCATTGCAGAGCTTTTGAGTGGGAAAGGGGCCACTGAGGAGTCCTTGTCGTCCATGCCGATCCCCTGCCCAGCCAGGTTGGTGTCTATTTTCACAGCCCTCTGCTCAGCCAGACAACCTTCACACCTCGTTCTCAGCAGCACTCCCTTTGCACTGTGTGCGTTGCCAGGTGACTTCAGATCTCACTCCAGCAAGAACTTCCAGTTTAGCTGCTTGCATTTGATAATGTTCCTCTGTACAAGCCATCACGGTGTGTGCTTGCTCCTTGGTGCAATTATACACAGGAGCAGTTTTGTGCCACCTCTAGTCTTTGGCACTAATTTTTTTTCTTTTTTTTTGTAATGACATGAGAAGGTGCCTCAGTTTCCTCCCAGACCGCAGGCAATCCCATGCAAGTTGCAGTGCCCCATGCAACAGCTGATGCACAAGAACACCATGAGCTGGAGGCAGTTGCCCAGAAGAGCAGAAGCAGAATCATTCCTCTGCACAATGTGTATAGTTGCAGCATCAGATGGGAGAAGTCCTGCAGCTCAGGTGACCCCATTGTAAGGCTGTCCTGGGGGAGTCGCTTCTCCATTTATATTTACCAGTAGCAGAAACTAGCCCAAGAATGCCAGCCTTGAGCAAAGACCACTAACTAAACCACATGGCACATGCATTTTGCCCTGTGTGAGACTCTAACGATTGCTGCTTGGGACCAGGTGCTGCTGCTCCTGCCTTACCCACACCTGCAGACCCCATCAGCTTGCCTTGCTGGGAGTGGCAAAAGTGCCCCTAGCAGCCTGGGCACCCAGAGGGAGTTAATGAGAACTGGTAGTGCTGGGGTGGGGACAGGTAGATTTATGGGGGATTATGTAGGTCAGTGGGCTCTTGGCATTTTCATCATCCACTGCCACCTGTACCAGTAACAGAAAGGACTGCAGGCAGGCCCAGCCCAGCTTTTTGTGTTTTGGGGGCTGTTCCTCAGGGCAGACACCTCACCGGGGTTCCCCACACATCCATTCTGCTGAGAAGATACACCTCTAGGTGTAGATACACGTCTGCGTTCCAGGATAGACTAACCACATCTGTTTGAGGGGAGTGCAGCAGCTCCCACGCCGATGGTCAGAGCTGGCATCCCTCACTTCCTCACTCTTTGGTGTTTCTATTTATCCCTGCTGGTGATTAGCATTCAGCACTGCCCTCAGCGCTGCCTCCAACCCAGCCCTCTGCAGCAAACCACCCTTCCTAAGGTCTGATGCGGTTTCTAAATTACATTGGCCAGACAAAGCAGCCTGGATCAGACCATCTCAGCAGGGCTGCGTGGTTTCCTGGTCCGTGGTGATGTGCGTGGGCTGGTGTTTGGATGGGAGGTGTATACTCCAGGTATTTGCTAATCACTCACCACAAATACGATTCTGCGGGGAAGCCAAGTTGTTTCATATGAATGAATCACTTCCATCATTCCCTGTCACATTGTTGGGAAGGGACCTGCTTAAGCGTCAATGCTGGATTCTGCTCCTCTGCGATAAGTGCTACTTGCCAAAAGCTTCATTTCTAACAGAGTTCAAAGTTATTAAGTCACATATGTCGATGTAATCAGGGTTTGGGAGAGGCAGGAGAGCTTAGCTAATCACGGTCCTTGGGGCAGGCTGCACACCAGTACAGTTAAATGCTGGTGAGCTGCTTTTCTCCCTAAAGAAGCGTTTGGTGGAGTTCAGGTTTCTGGAGAAACCTGCTGCTCTGCTCCAGCTGGGGAGACTGGAGGCCCATGCCCAGCCGTGCTGAGGCTGAAGGAGCTTCCTTATTGATTTTGGGGTGGTTTGGGTCCAGCTCTTAAGGCCTGGAGTACCTCACTCCTACCTGATTTCAGGGACAAATTCCATGCCCTGTGATGTCTGTGTGAACCTTTTCATCAAGCTTGAAGTTGGTTTTTCCCAAGGGGTACACAGATCAACAAATGTTGTGACTGACTCCTTTTGCCCCATTTCTTAATGAAATCTAACATCAGCTCTTGAGAAAGAAGACTCTGCGTTAAAGAAATCCCCAAAGACAGTCACAGCCATCACCACTTTTGTTATTAAGGGGCATATTTTGCTGTGGTTTGTTTGGTTTGGTTTATGAATTGTTTCTGAATTCATGAGATTAAAAGCTTAAATGGGATCAATGAAGACAACGCAGCATGCATCAAAGTAATTGCGGATTGTTTTTCAAACTCCAGAGGACCGCTAGAATTGCAGGACTAAGGGTTTAGAGCAATAATTATGAATTTTTCAAATAGAGAGATGAAAGGAAATACGTTATCAGTACATGAGGCTGGGCTGTTTGTTGTTTCCAGCTCACTGGGACTGCTCTTGGGGTAACGGTACGTGATGTCCTCTCTAAGGTGTCAATCTGATCCACGGAGTGGTTTGAGGGAAAAAAATCGCTGTCTGTGAGGATGTTAACTACGTGGAAAAGTGGTAAAGCAGTGTAAGCCTTTGAGCGAACAGAGAATCTTCCAACTCTGCCCTCCATCCTTTTTACCTCTGGGCAAGAGTCTATGGAAAATATATGAAAATCAGGAGTTTTGTTCAGCTCCAGTTTCCAGATGGCAACATATGATATGATATGATATTTTCTGGCTTTCCATTAAAATTGGGCCTTTCTGATCTATGAGGGTAAAGCTGGTAATATTCTCATCTCACAAATCCTCAATTTCTGATGTTCATTGTTCCCATAAATTATCAAGTACAGCCAATAGAAAGCAGCTAATTTCTACCTAGTGAAAGTCAGGCAGATTTGTGGATTTGATACTACTTAGCTTAAACTATTTTAATATGCCAAATTTATGGAAATGCTGAATTTAATATTCTCAGAACAAATCACACCTGCTTTTTGGACAGAATTCCATCCCTTCTGTTCCTGATCCCTTGAGTTTGGATAATCTCTCTATATTTTGCATGGCTTGCTTTCAGCGTACCCAGGACGTAGTCCTTCCTCGGGCTTAAAACCAAAAGACCGACTTGGTTCATCCAGAGTCTGATTTATCTTAATTTTCAGTGAGACCGTGGCAGTTTGATGTGGGGATGCAGAAGACACACCGGCTGCTCTAGTCACGTTCCCGTTTCCAGCCAGGGCAGCTGTGCATGGATGTTGGGATGAATTGTCACCAGTTTGGCTGAACCAGGTTTCCTGAAACAGGAGTTGATGCATCACTTCATCCTGAGCAGTCTGTAGCAGAAAGACCGGGATCAAAGCTCCTGTCCTCTGCTGGGTCCCAGCATCCAGCCCAAAGCCCTTCCCTGCCTGTCAAAGTGCAGCATGGGCAGCAGTTATTTTCCAAATCCAAGCTTGCCCAGGGAAGCTGGGGATGCCCTATCCCTGAAAGTGTTCAAGACCAGGTCGGACTGGCTTTGAGCACCCTGGAAGGTGTTGGAAGGGGGGTTGGAACTATGTGATCTTTAAGGTCCCTTCCAACCCAAACCATTCTGCGATTCCATGATTCTAAATCATTATCACCTTACATGGCTGTAGCCTTCCTGGTCTGAGTGTCACACTCACCCACAGGGAGAACTGGTCTAACTATGGAGATGTGAAATAGCTAAATACGTGTTTTGCTTCTTTGATCACTAAGGGCAACACTGGTACACTTAGCTGCAGGCAGTCAGTACCAACGTGTAATCGATACAGAAGCACTCAGAGATTAACTAAATGGTTGGAGTAAACACATCTTTTTTGAACAGAAAGTGTCTACGCACAGAGCAGGAACAGGAAAGAGCCGTGTTTCATCAGCTTGTGTGGTGTCTCGAAGCGGTGGCATAGCTGACGATAAGGAGAGCAATGCTGCAAGATTTCACAATTGCAAAGAAAACACCGAGCTGACCATTTTTTTTGGTCCTATCCTTAGCTGGTGTGAACCAGTCAAGGTTCACCCAAGCCAAGTTATTCCTGGATGCTGTTGCTCAGTTTTCCAGAGTTAAAACTGATGTTTTATGGAAGCTCATAGTTGCACATATTAAAGTAATCAGGAGTATTTTCATTACTGACTCTGCAAGTGAAATGCGGACAGACATAGTGGAAATGTGTTCAAAAATTGTATTCACAAAGAATTTAAATAAAAATGTTTTTTCTCTCCTGTGTATGGCTGTTGTGCACAGTAACCAGGTCTAACAGATGCCATTAATACAATGGAAGGATTGTAGTGGAGGGGAGAGGAAATGTATTTCCCAATCCCTACTGGAAATTATGTCTCTGCTTAATTCCTCCAAGCAGCTTAGATTTAAATAATTCTCATTTTTCTTTTCCCCATTGGCTGTTTCCCATAGCTGCACATCCCTCAAGTGAGCATCTAGCCTTTGAGGTTAGCCACAGAAAACACAGTTCTTTTCCTCACCCTCCTCCTCTGGGATATTTTCTAGAGCAAGTTTATCTGGGCTCCCCCAAATCAGTCATCTCCCTCTGCACTGCTTTCTGCTGCCATTGCACACTGGGTTATCACTCATTTTGTTTGAAGGCAGGGATATTTTTATTTTTATTCCATATTCATGCAGGTTCTCACGTCTGTTTCAAGAGCTTCTCGTTCACGCCTGCATTGCCCATATCTTCTCCTGACAAAAACACCCTGCTTTGTTCTCAGCTCACCAAGCAGCTGCCACAGAGACTCCAGGTATCAGTCTCTTCTCCTTGTCCTCCCTCTTTGTTCTCCAAACCTTCGATCCCGGTGAAGAACCTGTGCCCTAGAGCTGGGCCAATGCAGAGCACTCCCTCTGTCGTGTAGTAAGGAACGTACCCACTGGAGGGAAAGGGCTGGTTCAGACCTGGCAGCCCGCTGGAGAACGAGATCGTGGACAGGCAATGTTCAGAGGTGGTGTCTCTTAGGAGCTGGTGGGCTGGTGGCTCTTCATCAGTTGTGGAAGAAAGTGCCCTCTTATCCAACTCCAAACTTGTAGGGATGATCTGAAAAAAATACATACAGGACCAAGAGCTAAGATCCCAAATACATGAACAAGCAGCGATCGCACTTTGGAAACCGTGTTGCCTTTGGGGATACAGCAGTCCCCTGCAGCAGTGAGGCAGATCCCATCCAGAGCCCCCAAGGTCCTCACACAGCCAGAGTCTGGGGTGCACAGGGTTCTTTCAAGGGACAGAGATCTTGCTGCCTCAGCTATCTCCTCCTTGCAGATAGCTCTGCTCCAGAGCACAATTCATTATTTTGTTCTTAAGGGCCTAATTCTGGGGAACAGGGTGGTGTGAGATGTGCCCACCTCTCTTCCTCCCTTCCCACCCCTTTCAGGGACATTAAAAGTGAGTTTTACCTCACCTAATTTGCAGGTATTTAACCTAATTTAACCATGTAGACTTTGAAACCGTCTGTGCAGGGTGACAAGCACACCTAAGAGCTGGCTCACAGGATAGCGGGAGCCCAGTGCCTCTCTTAGACAGGTCCAGAGAGAGACATCCCACCAAGCACACCTAAAGGCAGCTGCCTTTGTCTTATTTGGTTTCCGTTTTTTTCTCGGTTATGTCTTCTCCTGCCCTGAAAGTATGTGTTCGTGCGAAGGCACTGCCTGCACAAGCTGTGCTTCGTGCGTGACCTCGACTAAAGGGAAGTGCAATAGCAATAACGCAACGCACGTCTCCGCGTCTGATTCAGCTACAACGCTGGTACCAGTGGAAAGACCAGCAAAGCCATGGGGCAAGTGGGCAGCACCCAGGCTGGTGGGGTGGGTGCTTCCACTCGTGGCGGATGAAGCATTCCCTGGCTGTGCAATCTCAAGGAGAATGTAGCAGTTACTCCAACTTACTGTCTCAACTTCTCCTTTGCTTTCATCTTTCCCATCTTTATCTGGCTTTCCCCCCTCTGCATTTAATCCATGTGGAAGTGGTTGGCCAAGCTCTTCATGTGTTCTGTAATGTGGAGAATTTCCCGTGTAGAAGGTTGAATGACTTGTTTCCTCATCCTGCTTAGTGTTAACCTTGCCTTCATTGAAGCTTTCTTCTGTTTCTGTGCCGATGTTCGATGCAGCAACGGAAGATGGGCCAATCAGGGTGTGAGATTTTCTGTCGTAGGGCAGGTACTCAAGAGCCAACATCAGGTGATCTGGGCATGACAGGTCATTGCAACGCCCGGGTGTAGCATTCAAGTCTTCAGGACTGTCTCTGGTCAGCAGGATGTGCTGCAAGGCTCCTGGGCTGGATGCTGGGGGACTGGTTTCATCCTTTGTCTCCAGATCTCCTGGAAGCTCCTGAAATAAGTTTGTATTTGATCAAATATGATGAAATTATGTTATCAATGGGCAAGAGCCATTGGAAAACCAATCACCAATGTTAATCAGTTCTGTTGTCCACCCAAGACGTGGCACATCGGCTGCTGCAAAGAGATAATGAGGCCAACTAGAAGATTGAAAATTTTAAGACTTTGACATTTTCAGCTTTTTCATTTTGAGTCCCAAAATGGTTTCTCATGTAGGGTTTTCAACTAAATTTAAATACCAGCTCAGTTCCTATACTCTCAACAGCCTTTAGTAGTTCACCCAGGAAAAATATGAAGTAACCAGCAATAACCAGGCTTCAGAATTAAACTCGCTGTCTCCATGCCCTGCTGCCTGACTTCTACAGGCTACTGTTTGGCACTGTGTAAAACCATGGCCTGCAGAGTCACTGTCTGTACCTGGTTTGAGGTTAAACTTACATCTGATTTCATGGGCTGCCTTGGCAGATTCCAAGCCAAAGAGAAGGGAATCCCGCAGGCTTGGGCTATTTAAGGTGATTTTTGGCCTCCTGAAAACCTTGGTAGATCAGCTGTGCTTGAGATTATTCTGGAAATGGAAGAACATTAAAATTGAGGTAGAGCCTGGATACGAGTCTGTAGAGCCCTCTTCTCCTCCAGATATTTTCTTTTTTAGTTGTCCATGCAGCCAAAACTGGCATATGCATTTCAAGTCTTTAAAACGCTTTGGATTCGATATTTCAATTTATCTTGTCTTTATTTGAACAGATCACCAAGACCAAGACCAAGATCATAAGGCAGTATTTCATTGGGAAAAAAAAAAAAGTCTCTTTGCTGTTATAGATAAACACACACAAATATTTTGGTACTAGAAAAATGCCTTTTGGCTGTTTGCTACTCTCGTGCTGTTAATTCCTCACCCACACTGACTTCCTTCTGCTTTTTTCTTAAAAAAAGACCCATCTCTTTTTGGCGTTTTAAGGATATCTTAAAAATATCTCACTGAGCTGGGTCTGAATCTACACATTGGGTGACATAACCACAACCTAGCTGTTCACCAGGGTGAGGACAAGGGTATTCTTGTAGTTATTGAGTACCTGAGAAGCATCCAAGAAGGGAAAAGCCAGTGGGGAGAGCATCATCCTGTGCCTCCCTGGCTGCCTTGGTGACAGGTTTCCAGGGCAGCATCACAATCAGGGACACCCCACCCACCCACCCCCA
>NW_010409676.1:0-6124 GCF_000710305.1 Buceros rhinoceros silvestris
CGCTGAGCAGCGGCCAGCTGTCGGCCCCAGTTGCTCATGACAGCTTTTAATTGTCGAAAGCAAGGGCGGGGGCTGAAGCGAACCAGCACCGCTACAGCAGCAAGGCCACGGCTTGTGACAGAGCTTGTTGCTGAGGTGTAGTGAGTAACATCATGGTGCCTCTTCAGAATGAAACGCCAGGAGGACAGCGCTGCGGGGAGGCAGCAGGTCTCCAGAGAAACAAGTCCTTTCTCAGGTCAGCCTAACCAGCGTCGCTCCAGCAGGAGAGAATGGATTACAACCCGAAGGACTTGTGTGCCAGAGCTAACTGCTCGAGTCATCATACCTCACCGTGACCTGGTTGAAGGAGGCAAAGTTTGTAGCTACAGAAGTACAGTATTACAGACCAACTGAATAAAACATGGACGGCTTCAGGAGGAGACTGAGCACAGCCACACTTGCACTGCCTTCGCTCAGGCGAGGAGTGCTCCGCACTGGTCACTCCGCACTTACCCTGCCAGGTACCACATACCAGAGCACCATCCCAGGAGAGCGCTGGAGTGCACAAAATGGATGAAACTCACCAAGGCGGCAGATGCAAGAGCACCACTCACCCTTGCACTCCAGCTGCTAACGGAGGCCGAGTCCCCAGGGCGGGTCTGAAGCAGAAGTCCCCTGAATGGGACACAGCATGGACAACTGAGCACTCCACGGCAGCTGAAGCACTCCGCAGATCTACACCCGCAGGTCTGTGACATTTGTAGTTACGGCTGCATGCATAAGTGTTGATGGGGCCAGTGCAGCCACGTTTGGGAAGCTGCATCTCCCACATCCTGAGAAACTACAGGTAGCAGCTGAACGGAGACCGTCTCTGCAACGACTACTACAACTCTCCGTTCCACTGTGTTTTATTACAGACATCCTTTAAAACTGTTTGAAGTTAAAATGACTAGCTTTGACATTTCCAGAAGACTATGTCACTTCATTTCTGCCAAAGCTACTCAGAAGAATACCTTCTCAGAAGAACACCCTCAGTTTTCCTGCAATAGGATTTCTCAACTAATAACAACTTTACTGACATATTTTCCTACTCCTTGTTGTCATCTGATACCACAGATGAAAACCCAGTCCCTGAGCTTTGCTGAATACTTTTATCTGCGTTCAGGCAGACAGCTTTAAATATATGCAGCAGCAGATTACACTAAATTGTATTAAATTAGCCACCATTAATATTCCAGCATAGTCTTGTGTGCAGTTTTAACCTCCTCCGCCTCAGCTTCTACCCTGTCTCCTCTAGTTGTAGAGTTGCTTCAGATGATGTAGTGCCGTCTGCATGGTGTGAAGTGTAGGTCACAGTGGGAAGCAAGCTACACTCCCCTCCTCATTTTGCACTCTCTTGTCTTCCCTGCAAATCACTCAGAACTACATATGGATGTTCAGTGGTCAAGAAAAGTGGGGTAGAAGATCCTGAGGAAGGAAGCAGGTATTTGGGAAGAGAGCCGAGGATGTTTCAGCACCTTCGATGTCGCTTTTAAAATCAGACTAAAATCTCCAGGTAAGGTCTGGTTTCACAGAGAAGGTGAGAAGAGTTGTTGAGGGGAAAAGAGAGAAAAGCACCACCTCCATCCAAAGCTCACTGATCCTTGGCCATCCAGCAACATGAAATACCACCATGTCAGTGGGTGATGTTGGGATACCCGTGCACCTGGTATCAGAAAAGATTAATGTGATATCATTCATCTCACTTCAGAATTGCTTCTCATCTCCTGGCTACTGCGTTAGCGTCTATTTCCCTTACTTCTGGGAAGCTCTGCCTTTAGTAAAGAGAATAGTTTTTGCTTAAATTTCAAAGTTAACAAGCAAGAAAAATACCAGCTCCAAATATTTCATTCACAAAAAGTGAAACGTATTTAAAAAAAAATATTCCTAGCCAAAATCTGAATTTCAGAATAGAAACAATTTTTTTCCTTCTTTCTACCTGAGAGATAGGGAAAAAAAATAATACATTAGTCTTGCAGTTGTATACAGCCTGCAACATCATGAGTCTTTTTTGATAACCCTAATAGGAAAGTAATAAAATACAGTTTTATAGACCCAAATGCTTCTGAATGGATGATTCACTTCTCAGCAAAAATCCTAACTCTAGCTCTAATCCACCCATTGTTTCATTATTCCGTATTACTCACTTGAAGCTGCCATGGACCCTCGATCACTGCAGGAGAGCAATATCAGGAGGAGTCAACTCCTCTGTCAGAATCTTGGAGAAGCGATTTCCCATGCTGTGGAACAGCAGAAAGAGTTACCCAAATCTCTGCCACGCTCAGCGCGAAAAGCTCAGCTGGAGGCAAAAATGAAGCAAACCATTACACTTCTAACTTCCAGACTTCTAATTTAAAAAATAAAAATAATCTTTTGTCCAAAGTGGAAAATAAGCCCAAAGGTTCTAAATTTCTTAAAGTCCGGAAAGCAGACCAGAAGACTGTACTCAACAACAATGTAAACAAAGGAACCCAAACAAAACAGGAAAGAGGACTTCACATGAACACTCAAAATTGTAACAGTCCTTAGAGCCCAAATATGGAGACCTTAAATGAAAAGCAACCAGCGGTATAAAGCAGCTCTTGACAGGGGTTACTAAACACCAGCATATGGCCAAATACGCAATAATGCAAAAAGTCCTTCCTCAGCCAGTACTAAATGGTAGAGAAAACTAATTACAAACATGCGTATGAAGTTAGTAAAGAGCAGTTTAATTACAGATTTTTGTCAAATCTCTCGGGCAACATGTCTTTCAATTTTGTTGCTCAGTTGTGAAGTCATAACTTTAATTAATGTTCTTCAGATGACTTCTTGTTAAACAAGAAATTGAAACTCCACAACTAGGAGCAACGCTAAACGATACTATTGGCTGGGCAGCAGTTACGCTAACAGGCATTGCTGCACATCTGTCGACACTGTAAATCTTCCCAAAGTTTGGGAAATGAAAGGAACGAAAGGGAGTTGTTTGTGGTCACACCATCAGACATATGGCAGTCATTAGAGTCAAGCAGGTAGGAGAGAGGAGAGAGCCTAGCTTGCATTCAGATCTTCGGGCGTTTTGTTGATTTTTGAAGTATAGTTCACAATGCACAAGTAGAAGAGGACACAAGTGAGATTAGATACTGCCAGTTTTTCTCACAACACTGATGCTGAGCTCAACTATCCCATCCTAAACATAATTAGGCCTACTTAGAGCCATCACTTTTCTGTCACCAGCATTCTTCTTCCAGTCTCAGATCAATGGTGCTACAGGCAACAGGTGAGATACACACATACACACACACGCACCCCCCAGTGAAATCAGCCACTGAAATCATGTTATGTCTGCTAAAAAAACAGACAACCCAATGAGAAAACCCAAACCAAATCAAAAAACTGTCCATCAGCAAAGGTACAGGTTCATCATAATAGATAACGCATTGAATTTCACCATAAGAAACCCCACCACACCCCCACAACAAAACATCAACACATACAAAAGAGATTATACATTAATTTCAGTAGTCTCCTTAATGCAATGGAAACAACGTTTTAGAGTTTACCACATGTGAGTTTCTATCCATGTGCTCTTTAAATCTGGAGTACTGTGAAGACGACATTGAAGTTGTTCCAACTACAGTGTATCCATGCTAGCAAAATTAACGTTTCATACAAAATAAACAGCACTGAGTTCATCTGCAGTGTGTAAACTGTGATTTCAGGTCACAGCATTTCAGGTCTACTGCATTTTAGGTCTATCCCCGAAAAGCAGACTGCAGCAATAGCGACACGTAAAGACCAAAAATCTTCCAGATTTTGCACAGCCACAATCCAGGGAAAATTTGGTAACACCACCACATCCGTGTGGCATGTCAGACTCTGCTTGTGTCCGGTTTAAAACAAGCCCTTTGATCAATAAAGTTTACCCATGCAAAACACCCAACCTCATATACTGTCAGATGCTGATAGTTGTTATAGAAATCCTCCAAGAACAGAGATTCTGTAACGAGTAGCACTCTCACGGAAGAAACCCAGAATAAATACAATGCATTTAGATTTTACTGGCATGCTGCTGTGACCAGAATGCAAAAGTATGTGGGGGGCATTTTTTAAATGTAAAATGCACACGCACACACATACAGATCCGTCTCTTTTCAAAACCCCAGATTCTCCTCCTCTCAGTGGTCAGGTTCTCCCCTAACCCTGTCTCCTTGCACCGGTGAAGTTCACTTCTCCCCACGGGGCACGGCAACCAGAGCGAGGCAACGCAAGCAGAGGGTCCCTTGCAAAAGTCACGTCCTCCATCTACTGGCACTACAGTTAAGGCACCTGACTTCCTCCTGGTGCTGTCATTCTTAGAGCAAAAAAGGATTTTAAGAAGTTGGATATAAACCTGGAGTTCACTGAGAAGGATAAATTCGAAAAACAGTTTTATTAAGCAAAACTTAATACTTCAACTACATCTGTAATTTTATCTCTGAAAAATAACAGTTCTAGACAGAAAAGCTTTAATCAGTGGATGGGATTATAGCTGTGCTACATCAAGGCCTCTACCCGAGCATCTTAATCTGATTTCCATGGTTTTCTTGCCTTTCTTAGGCTGCTTTGTTTCTTTTCAGTTGTGACCCAGATCAGTTTTCCCCTTAGATATTTAAACAAATACTCAGGTTCAAAATCTATGGCATGTAAGGGGAAGGGAGCTCACTGCAAGGCAGATGAGAGGCTAAACCTTGGTCCTGGTTGGCTCCTTTATTTTTTTTTTCTTCTTTTTAAGAAAATTCTTTAAGGGCTGAGTCTATTCTGTGCTCCCTCATATTAAGCTGTCAGTGAGCAGAGCTAAGGGTAAAAAAGTTTTCAGGACCATCACTTCTTTCATTTATGCAGGAAATAAACCCAGTTAACACACAAACAGTATTCTGAGAATTTAGCTCCTGAGTTTATATTTACATAGCTGAGTAAAAATGAGATTTTTTTTGAAAGAGTTCTTGGAACTTTCACTTACATAAGCAGGATACATTGATGGCTTGAATATTGAAGTCTGCTCCTCAAAAAGATCATACAATGGATTAACCCTACTACACTTAATACCATTTAAAAACGCTGCTCCCTGCCCAACTAGAGATGAGGGACCCTAACTGAACACCATCTGCTTCAACATTTTGGTCTCAACTATGATTAATTTTTAAAAAATAACTGAATACGTGCACCGTGATTTTTATGTATTATTATGAAGTCAACCTCAGCAGGGCTGAATCACCATTTTGATGCAATTAACTGCAGACTCAAAAGGAGGTACTGCAGCGGGCCAGTCTGAGGCATCTCTGGAACTCCCACGCCAGCATCCTTCACCACTAACAGGTAAAGCAAAAAAACATTCTAAACAAACATTTCAATTAGTCTGCACAGTTTCCACGTGTGTAAATCCACAGCACAAATGCACAGAACAAGCAGTGATTCCTTCTTCTAAATCATATTCCCTGAAAATAGCATAAAAATATGAAATCTTGTGTAATTTAAAGTCTGGTAGGAATTCATGGAAAATAAAACGTAATTATACTTTCCTCCTATTGTGACCATCTGATTTAAAAAACAACCAAGCAACATACTAAAGGCAACTTTCATCTGCCCAGTTTTATTTGTTCACATCCAGTGCCAATGATGAACTTTCCAGATACCAACGTATCTTCTGTAAACAGGGTTTTAAAATAGAAACCTATGCTTTACCTGTAGCTTTAAGTATTGTTCCTTGGGAATCTAGTGGCACTAGCTAGTTGCAGCTAGTTCAAGAGCAGCTCAACTCTCCTGCAATGTCTACAGCTAAACTTCAATAAAATACTGAGGTGCCCTACTGTGAGCCTTTTATTTTTCTACATCAAAAGCATTTAATTTCATACTAAAAAGTGCTCAGTCAATTCTAAAAGTAACACTTAAGCCTGGTTCTACTTTGTACTGGGGCTTTTAAGTATCTTCAGAAGACTGGATTTCCACATCCTCTCTCAAAGTGCAATCAAGTCGCCTGTGCAACTGTGTCCCCCACCCCAACAGCACTCAGCACCAGCCAAAAGGAACCTCAAAAAATATTTAATAAAATCTTATGATAACAGTAGGAATGGCCTCTTCCAAAATT
>NW_010409677.1:0-3085 GCF_000710305.1 Buceros rhinoceros silvestris
GGGGGTGGAGGGTAGGAGGAAGGAGAACCAGTAGTGTGTTGTGATTTTCAGTTTTTTAGAGAGTGCTCACCCATTAAAGCTAAAACACCCATCTCTAACTGCTTACTGCATCAATGCAAAAGGAAGGCAGAAAGAAGAAGAAAAAACCTGCAGTCTTTGGCAACCTAATCATTAAGCCTAACAGAGAACAGCAGAAGAATAAAAAGAGCAGTTGCACTGTAAATTTATGTACCATGAACAGGTTATGGAATGTAGTGCAATAGGGCACTGTGTGGTGACAAAACTGCATTCCTTACAAAGTTAACAACTTTAAGCTCATGATTTGTACATGTGGGCAATACTGAATGACCTTCATGCTTTCCAACATTCACTAGAAGGCAGATTTATTTGTAATCAAGTCACCTGTTTCTTTTGGGGGATAAATGAATAGTTGGTAGAAAAAAGGTTTAAACTTCACATTAAGTAGCAAATGCAGAGGCCAGTACATAAGCTTTAAAAGATTAATTTGAAGACTGCACTCCAAAACCCAGAGTGGGTAATATTGGAATCTGGGTGAACCTTGCCAGAATGGTTGTTTCCTGCTCCTTTTTCTTTTGAAAGAGATACACAGACATTTTCATAGTTCAGTCCCATTATAAAACAGTAGCCTCTTTCGCATGTGCCTTACGTGAAAACATGTCCTGGTTCAACCCAAGGGAGCCAGAGTTCACAGAGGAGAAAAAAAGTTACACTGCTCTTAGTGTAACAGACAAAATGCAAGGCTATCGCATTTTTATTTTAACAAGCTTTGTCTGTCTCATTCCCAATTTTCTTAGACATGAAATAAATAGTAGTCTGGAGGAGGTGTCTACTAAACTGGACTGCAGCACAACAGAGCAGGACCCTAGGACAGTACTGTTAAAATAACCAGCAGCTGTTCACTGCACCAAAACCATCCCCAGGATACAACGAACTGTAAATTCTGAGTTTTGTTTAACAGACCATGGTGATAAACCTTAGATTATCTAAAACTTCCACATCATAGCTCTTATGCTGCTGAAAACAAAGTCCTAACTCAGATTTAAGGAAAGAGACCACATTAAGCAGAACTAATTCTGCATATGCAGAGACAGGAGAGAATGAGGCAGGATTAATTATTCTTCCTGCACATTCAAAAATCAAGACAGTTAAGAAGCACACAGAAGCATATAGCTCCTGATGTTCCAAAACAAATGGCAAAGAAAATCTTATTTACAAGCATCTGAGATGAGGCAGTAGTCTTGTGGTTCTCAACTTCCTGTGAGTTGCAGTATGGAATTTAATTGCTGCTTCACAACCTGAAGCGCCCTGTTCTCGGGTGCCTACTCAAAAACACCCTACTAACAGATAATAGTCCTACTAAATAGGACGAGACAGTTACATATGGAACACATGGCAGATTTTAGTATAAAACTGCCAACGGAAGCACATGAGGCTCTGAGACAATTCATGAAACCACACAGGTCTTCTGAAAAGGTTAATGGTTTGCTAGCCAAGTGCCAAGGTTCACAAAACGGGTAAATTTTTGTCTCTTTTTTTAAAACGGATTTGAACTTTGTGCATTTTTCCTTACAACACTGTGCTGAAATCTCAACAGTAACCAGATGGGCTGAGATTAATTTTCCTACAGGTGTTTTCAAGCACTTTATTAATACAGTAAGAGACCACAGGAAAGCCTGAATACCCAGCCCTTTAGATACATACACTTCAGTTTGCTGGGTCCTGGGTCAGGCAGCATGACAGCAGTCTGAGCAGAGAACTTGGACGACTAACACTGAAACAGGTTGGCAACAGCAGCAATCATGACAGACAATAAAGAACCCCGGCAACCGCACACCGCTCCCGTGAAAGAAAAATGATTAAAAGTTGCTTTTAATAACCCAGAAGAGAAACAGTTATGATGCTAAAACATACTTTCTTAAAGGCCATTTTTACTAAGGGGATTATGTATGATATTAACAATACACAAACAAATAAAGCATATAGCATAAGCAAATGCTAGCATAAGATCTCAGACACCTTTAAAAACGAAACTTCAGGGCAAAGAGATTACAAAGTGCCGTAATAAAAACACTGGTATGTCAAGGAACGTCTGTGTGGTGTTAAAAAATAGCAATCAAGTAAAAAACCCGAAATGGAAGGCACAAAGGTATACTGAGCTAAAAAGAACATAATCTTTGGAGATCTTAATATAAGCCACTGTCTTTACCAAACTACTTCAAACAGAAATTCCCTCTGAAGCTTATAATTTATGAAGAGACTTATAATTTATAAGCTTATAATTTATAAAGGTAGAGAAATAATGGGATGAGGGCAGATATACACGGGGTGTTCAATGGGGGATGCACAGAGGGGTGCATTAGGATGTTTCTCCCTCTCTCCTGGTGTACAGATGAGGGAGACACAAGGAACATGTACAAGGTAGCTCCTGACCCAAAAGATTTCACCTCAGGTCTCCCATCAAGATAAACAGCAAGGAACACACAAAAGAGTGTTTAAGAAACGTTTTCTGCAATGTGCAAAAAACTATCAGGCAGACTGGGGGGGGGGGCTGAAACAAGGAGGTAAGCGTGAGGACTGGTGCACTGGTATGCCCCTCCGCAGTTGCACTGGAGAACATTTTCAGGTGGAGGGGAAGGGGTGCACAGGTTAGGGCAAAGCTGAGTACAAACGCACACTTAAGGCTAGGGCATGGTGTAATGGATACTAAGAGGTGGCAAGTGAGGTCTGAGATAAGGACTAAATGTTTACAAAAGTAGCACAAATACGGGGGTATTTGTAAGCTATCCACAGAGGCTGCTAGAGCAGAAGACCAGGGGCTGAGGGTGTAAGTGGACGAAGTACGTGGGAGAGAAAGCGCAGTGTATTTGTCTGGGATTGCAGAGGGAAGGTGCAGGGCACAGCCTGGAGGACGGGAGGGGAGGACAGGTGAATCGGCTGAGGAAAGGTTCAGGGCAGGCTGGGGCACGGCATGTTACGGCATGCCGCAGCGTACAGGAGGATCAACAGTGGAAGGGTTCGGGCGGGCGGCGGGGTGCGCGGCCCGAGGGGCAGCGGGCAGGGGGAG
>NW_010409678.1:0-399 GCF_000710305.1 Buceros rhinoceros silvestris
GCTAAAGGCCTGCTGTCCCAGCCCCAGCATCTCCAGCACAGTCTTGGGACTCCCTCTGGACCCCCCGTAGCGGTTCCACTTCCTTAGCCTTGACAGTTCCTGTCAATGACTTCCGTAGCGCCCTGGCCCCTGGGTATCCACAACAGCCTGTTCCCCTTTGGGGGCCACTGTTCTGTGTCCCTCTCTTCATACAGATCCTCAAGGTTTGACTTCCTGTCGACACAGCCCACGCTTGGGGAGCGCTGCCCCTGCTGACCTTCTACTGCTAAGCTGTGCGTAGACAAACGGCTCTCAAGCCAGCGAGTCATAAATCAAGATTGCAATATCGTACACCAACATTGTACCAGTAGCGGGTCACTCGGATTCTGCCTGTCTTACCCCATGACTCCATGTATTAAC
>NW_010409678.1:557-1218 GCF_000710305.1 Buceros rhinoceros silvestris
ATTCTCGCTTTCGGGAGGAAAGTCCATAAGAGAGAATGAGGCTCCTGTAGCCACCAAAACCTCCATTTCACAACCTTCAACGTTACCTACAATATGTCTCCAGTGCTCCATTGCGGTCACCCAGGTACTAAACATTTCCAATCTTTCTAGTTCTCCTCCCGCCTCACCTCCCTGCCACCCCCACCCCAAGGTCCTCGGGATCCCCCTCCTCTAGTCATGGCCACGGCAACTCTTCTCTTGGTCTTTTCCTTGTCCCAACTCAACATCCCCTCCATCCCCACAGCAGTGACGCTTCTTTCCACCGTTCCTTCTCCATCCGCTGTTCCTCACTGCTGGTGACCGAGGGGTGGATTACACAGGACAGGTGACATACAAAAAGTCTCTGTGCGTGGAGGTCTGTCTGTACAGTGAGGTTTTCACTCCAACTCCCTCTTCACAGTCAATGCACTGTCCCCGGGATCATTCGAACCTGCATTTTGTCACAGATCTAGACAATAAATTGTTATTGTTGATTTAATACTGCAGGGATTTGTCTCCGTGTCGCTGCTCCTGAGGGGTCCTGGAGAGGCGCAGGCAAACACCCTCCGCTCCGGTGGGGCACTGAGGGGGGCTTGGCTTTCCGTGCCGCTGCCAGCGTGAGCCCGGCGGGCTGCAGAGGGGC
>NW_010409679.1:0-12008 GCF_000710305.1 Buceros rhinoceros silvestris
TAAGCACAGCCCCTTTCCTGCATCTCACATTTTACATACATAATTAACTCCACATTTTTTCCTGAGGGAAGTTTAAAAAAAAAAAAAAGCGTGAGGAACTAAAGTTTTTCTCTCAGACCAGAAGGAGGGAGCCTCTAGCGTTCACAAACCGAAGAGAGGAGTGCGATGAGAGAGGGAGGGGAGAAGAAAAACAGCCAGCCAAGGCTGGAGGGCTCCTGAAATGCGGTAACGGTGTGAAGAGGAGCAAACGAGTAACAAATAACTTCAGATATTTTTCTCCTGGTTTTTCTTCCCCCCCTTTTCTGCTCCATGTGCTGAGACAGACCCTGTTCAAGGGTAAACAGCATGTGTGCTACCCACAGACTGTGGCACCTGGCAGACCCCAATGGGGTCACTGTGTCACGGCTGGATCCTGCCCTGCCTGCTCAAGGCTGCTCAGGTTTGGCCATGCCACCCACCCACCGACCAGGTACCACCACCAAACTGCAGCAGCTTCACCAATCTGCACCAGCAACACCACCTTCGTAAGATGAGTGTAACGAGAGAGTTTGGAGTTGGATGAGGGCTTATTATATTGGTTAATTGACCCTTTGGTCAAATTAAAAATCACCAGAGAAGTAAACTAAAGGTTTCCCAGGAACCCAGGCTGGCTGGATGGTGATGCGAGCAGCTCTAAGCAGGGCAACCAGGGCCATGGGTGGTGTAAAGAGTGTGTGGTACCAAAGCAAACTGCTCAGGACAGTATCTAACCACTTTTCTTTTTTTTTTTTTGATCTTGTATCTGACCTCAACCTTCTGTCTGTGTGCTGGCAAACCACCGCTGGGCCAAATCCTGTGCTGAGGCACATATCCTGCTGGGTCCCTGGTGTTTCTCTGCCTGCAGAGACAGGCAGGGAGGACCTCCCAGCAAGGACATGCTTCCCTGCTGCTTTCCACAGAGCTGCAGACTACAACTCAAGTGCTAGAGACTGCGCCTTGGCAAGGGCAGGTTTTCCAGGAATCTGTTTAGACACATACCTGGGCATATTGGGGCCAGCCTAGGAGGAAGCAAGCAAAGGGACTGTTTTCATATTTTACTTTTACATGTGCGGTGCAAAAAGAAAGGGGAAAACAGACCTTGGACTTTCCTCCGATTCTTTCATTCCAGCTCAGTGACATGCACTCAGGTGCCATCTCCCACCTCACTTTTGAGGAGGTGACTCTGTTTTACCCAGTATTGCCCCATAGCACTGAGCACAAAACCATCAGTTTTGGCACACAAATGGTGCCACGCAGTGATAGTCACCCACCAAGGGGGCCAAGCTCCTCCGGAGAACACATCCCAAGGTTTCTCTTTCTTTCCCCTGACCAGAGCAGAGATGTGCGTGCCTAATTTAAGCTTCTTGGATGCATGAAGTGAGCGGAAAGAATCTTCACGTGGGAATTCTCCCCCAACCGAGGGGGCCAGCCCCACGCCAGCTGTGGGCACGCTGCCCAGCCCAGCTCGCTGCCTTGCAGCAAGGCCAAGCATCCACCCTTCCCCTCACCCTTCAGAGCCTGGCCCTTGCCAGAGGAGCCCACGGCTTTCAGCAGCCAGCTTCAGCCTTCCTGCATCCCCAAGCCTGCTGACTGAGAATGATCCCCACTGAAATTCCCTGGGTTAAAATCGATTTCGCATTTGAAGTGAGAGAATTAAAAAAGGGGACAGAATCGTCACTGTAACAGCAAACAAAACAAAAGTGCCTTTCTTGTATTTAAAGGGAAATTAAAATTATAGTTCTATATTTGCATGTACAAGACCCCTCAGGCTGCTAACATTTGCATTTTCATGACAAAAAGATTGTACTGTTAACTGATGCAAGCCAGGGCACACAAGTAAGTCTGGATCTTGGACAATTTCTTAAGGGAGCAGCCACTACAATTGCTCGGTTCACACTTGACAATGGGTAACTCAGCAGCACCAAAAGGCAGCTTCTGTGCCTTTGTTAATCAAATGCAAGAGATTCATTGGTAATATTTTTTTTTATTCATAAATGCAATTATTGAATGCATCATGCAACAGCTCCTTTTAGGGCTCAGCTTTTCCTTTCAGTCAGGCTCGAAATTCCCACCATGGACTGAGGTTTTTCTTTCTATAGACTAATTGAACCAGTTGAGTTTATGTTACTAGTGGATTTTGCACCCCATTTTTGGAGACTAGCTGCTCCCACATTTTCACATCTCAGCTGGACCAAACCCCCGGTGAAGAAGGAACGCAGCACTGATATAATCTACGGGAAGATAAAACATTTGCAGTAACGCTTGCTCCTGCCCAGATTTAAGTGTTAACTGGGATATTCCAAAATACAACAACATTAAAACAAGAATTGTGTTTTATTTATTCTCTTAAAATGACAAGAGGGAATGACCTCTTGAAGACCACTCCTGGAATGAGAAAAGGGGCAGGAGCTGGATGCTGCACCTTGCACCTTTATGTCTGTAGGACAGGACTACAGGGAAAACTGTTCATTACATGGCAAAAAACCAAGAGAAGTTCTTCATCATTCAGCATGACCAGTTCATCATGATCCAGGCCAAAGGGTATCGCTTTTGGCCAGAAAAAAAAAAAGTTCTTGTTTAGCATTTTCCTGTATCACCCACAGAGAAGTGTGCCTGAGGGGGACAGTAAGGTCTGGTTCAAGGTTTCCACCTGGTACACAGGGTGGATTTGGGGACAGAGAAGGGAAGGGAGGCAGCTCCAGTTTCTACTCTGGAAATAGTCTATCCCATGCTATTTAACGTAAAACAATTATTTCTTGGAGCAGGAAGTGAAGCCTTCCCTTACACTCCCACTTAGCCCATCCTGCTCCACTTGGCCCAGCACAACTGTAATTAATCCTCACAGCGTGTTTCATTAGTCCAGCCTTACTGCTGGGCCACAGTGACAGCCCGGCAAGCAGCACTGCCCATCGCCGGCATGGACCTCGCACTCCAGGAATGCTCCTTGGCTGGGCAAGATGTGGCCCTGGTGCTCCTGACTGTTCCACTTGCAAGTGTAGAGGACCTCTCCTGATCTTCCTGATATGCTCAAACCAGGGCTGATGTTGCAGAGCAGTTTGATATCTAAAGTGTGCATGGTGGGATGCTCACAGCCCAGCGCCAAACTGCTGCTGCCCCCTCAGAACTACAGCAGGGTTTTATATAGCAACCCACTTTGCTTTTCCATCACAGGGAGGATTTGGCAGCAGCTCTTCTGGAGAGGGGACATGCAGTGGGGGAGGACCAGGCCCTGCCTATTGTATTTCTTGGAGCTGTTAATGACCACGTCTATAGCAATCCTAAAATAAGAAAGTGAGCAGTGTTCAGTCCACTGATTGTTATCCGTATGTTATCTGAGATGATTGTTCCCCACCAAGATGGGAAATTAGAGCAAAGTTACGTGCTGAACATCAGATGGCCTAAACTGAAGTCACGAGGCCAGAATACCAGTAAACTTCTGGAAAGTCCAAAGCTGAACCACCACTACCCTCTTCAAGACTATTTTTAGCACCATCAGCTGCTGCTGGAGAAAACACCACGAGAGGGGCTGCAAGCTGTGGGGAGGGAGCTAGGAGCACTGCCAAGCCAGCCCCAGGCAGGAGGAGGTGACGGGCAGGAGAGCTGGCACGTCCTCTGCATGCTTTCACATGCTGACCACCTTCACCGGCACCAGGCTGTCCAACGTGCGCAATTGTTACTGCCCTATTAAGAAATGTTTGCTAAGGATGGACTTAGACCTGTTGTTTCAGAGAGGCAAATAAAAGTGAAATCCAAAGGGGGCCCAAATTCTGCCCTCTCTGGTGCTGCCAGGAAAAATCAAGCCTCAAAGCTCCAGGTCATTTAAAAATATTAGCTGATCAATGTCACCCTGATACAGCATTTGCTGCTGTTCTGCAAACTGGGTACCCAGATTGATGCAAGTCAGGAGGATCATCCATCATACACACGCCTTGGTGGCCCATGGGGTGGTTTCTCTGGTCTCAGACCCATTCCTGGCATCCCAAATCACTCTGGGTCAAATGTGTTTGATTTGCCAACAACCTTCAAGTCTGGTCAGTTTTGAAACCATCATCCATACATGCTGCCAAGTTTCACAATCTTGGTGTTTCATCCTTAATTTAATTTAGTTCCCCTAAATCTTGCGGGCTCCTGACATGATTAGAGGATTCCACTTTGCGTTATTACAAACAGGAAAAAACCAACAAATTTCAAATGACATGATGACAACAAAAAGCTTGAAAATGTGACCTCCAAATCTCATCTAAAAGATCAAAACACACAAGCTGTAGAAAAGGACGACATTTGATTTAATCTGAAGGTTTTATGAAGGCCAAATCTTTTACCGAAGGAGCCTGATTTATGATTTGGGACGCTGGGGACTGGTAATACTTTGTAAATAGTCCCAGTTGTGCCGCTTGCCTTCAGCCTGCCATCCCTGTCCTCAAAAAAGAGGATAACAGCACCATCTACTGACCTTCCTGAGCGTTTGCTTGGAGAAACCCAACCCACCAGCTCCACCGAAGCAGCTCCAGCAGCTCATGGCTCTGCTTCCCCACTGCCTCGTGATACAGCCCAGTATTGATGGAGAAACTGGAGCCAGCCCGGGCTGCAAAAATCAAAAGCAGTGTCTTAATTACAAAAGATGCACGTAAATTATTAGAAGTTCCAGCCCTGAATAATAGACTTTCTCCCCAACTGGTGGCATTTGAAAGGATTTCAATAGGCCAGTATTTTCATAAAGTTCCCTCAAACCCTTTCATGTGTTTATTAGCAGAGCCTTAAAGGGCTGTCTGTATAATTCACAATTTCTACCGGGCAGGCATTTTCACCGTCAACAACGGTTAATGAAAGAGGTGGTACATCACTGCTCGTTTCAAACCTGGTAGAATCTGCGTCTGTGCTCTGTGCTGGCGAGCTCCCAGAAGTTTGTTTGAAAGTCAAGAATGCGCCGTGGTTTAATTACGCTTCTCGGTCAGGATCTAAATGAAAGCCCCATTATAAACAGCAGTCTCACAGGGAAGGTCCGCACTCAAGTTTTTAGCCCCAGATTGATTACCGGTTAACTTGGGGTAGTTAACAGGTTTGTAATGTCTGGTCTGGACACTTCCCAGATGTTTGTTGCAGGATACAAACATTCGTGGGTTATAATGTAAACAGGTACAGCTACATTTTTTCAGTCTGGATTGATTTCTGGTTGCAAACCATCTCAATAACCTGGCTGAAAATGCTCAGCATCCAAAAGAAAAGTGAAAGAAAAAAATAAAATTTTTTTCCAAGTCTAGACCAAACCATTTTATGGGCCACCCGATAGCTTTTGGCTTTGCCTTCAAAGTGTCAAGCCTCTGATGATGTATGCAGGCAGTGACGGGGCAGGTGCATGGCTGGCCACCATCACCGTGGGCCAGCAGGAAAAGCAACGCTGAGCCGAGAGGCTGCCTTGAAAGCAGCATACATGGGCTTGTGTGTTCTGAACATGAGCCAAGACACTGCTCTGATGGGTTGGTACTAGAGAGGCCTGGGCTCATAACCAGGGAAGAAGGAGAGGCTTTTGAAAGCCGTCTTAGGCAAAATGCATATGGAGCAACAGTGGGGCTCAGCGAGAGTTGAAGCAGTGCAAGGAAAAAAGTGAAGCACGTGGCCCCACATGTGGGGGTCCTTCGACCAATCCCGTCTTGCACAACTATAAGACATGGAAATGGAGCTGCACCAGGAACGAGCTCCAACATCTCTCTTGCTGCCGCCTTATGTGAGACATGAGGCTCAGGCCATGTATTTGTATACAATGCACAAGTCCCTGGCCTTATCTGCTCTCGAGTCTCTATCTCGATAATTCATTGTCAGCAATCCTGAAGTATTGTGTTTACAAGGGCCAGGCTGGACCCTCCCCAAATATTTGCTTCAGCACACAAATTGGGTTTGCAGTAACCCCAGCCACCCGTGCCTTGATGCCTCTGTGCCACGCAGTGTCCAGAGGGATGTAAAGGGTCTGCACAGCCCAGTTCTGCCATGGAGAAGCTTTCCTCCATCTGCACCAAAACTGCAAAGGAACCCCTTGCAACAAAATGGAGAGAAAAGAGGTTTTTCCAGGGAAAACACTGCAGTGCTGTGGCCAGAGCAAGACTGTGCCACAGGCTGACAAAATTTAGATGGTTACAGTACAGCAACCTCTCGAGTGGTGCAGGATGGGGCTGCAGGACCTCAACACCCCCATGAGCTGTGAGTGCCACACTGAGCCTTCAAGGGGCACAGTACACACACAAGAATCTCACCGACAGCCTTCAAAGCCTGCTCTTTGCTCCCATTTATCTTATCTAGCACTCCACTGAAGTACAGATTTACATAATACATACCTAATATATTAATGTTCCTATTCGTTGGGAGGATCTTGACACTGTTTTCTTTGAAAGCCTTGCCAAAAACGATCAAGCTCCTTACAACAGAAGATGATTTTATCACTCCGAAAAGGATTTTCTCCCCCATTTGTCTTCTGAATACTTCCACACAAGCTGTTTGAAACCGTGATAAAAGCCAGACCCAAAAATTCAGGAGTGGTGGGATTCACAGTTTGGCTTACTAGCATGTTACAAAACTACAGTGCTCAAATTACTGGCTCAGTGTTGACCATTTGGCTCACACCCTCTGTCCAGCAACACTATTTTCCCACATTATCTTGCAATATAGCCATTTAATAGCCAGAATTGGTCGAGCCAGGCCCATGCCCATCTGTCACACACAAATTTCTAGTTAAACGCCTTTTCTTTTTTCTTCTCTTTCTCCCTTAAGTGCACAACCCTCCCTTCGCACTTCACTTTTCTGTGCCAGTTTAATTTTGCTTGGGACACCAGAGTTCAAAAGGCTGAAGAAATGTCTATAAAGAAGAGTCACTAGAAGAAATTATGTTTGGGTTATGATATTAATATAGCTCAAATGATGTACAAATGCCTCTAAGATGCCTGCAGACCACAACATCAAACACTAGAAGGTTGCTATGCTATTTTCTCTGTACACAGATTCCCTGCAATATGTATCTATCCTATCTTTTGCCCTTTTTTTTTTTTTAAAGGACTAAAGAAATATTTGCTTTTACATGAGTCTTTGGGCATAAATTCTTCTTCTTAGCCAAAGGCAGATGAAGAAAAATGAGAAGTAAATTATCCATTTTATTTTAAAGAGTGATAACAATCAGATCTTGGAACAAACCGTTGGGTTAGTGGTCGATCTTTCTACCTTCACATTGTGCCTTTATAGAAGACATGCTGCAGCTGAACACAAAGTATTGGGCTCAGTACAGGAGCGGCTGAAGTTTGGTGTCTTGAACTATCCAGAGATTCAGACTATGGCATTAATGGTCTCTTCTGATCTTCAAAATCTGCCAATCTGCTCTGAACTAGGGATTATGAAATAGCAAAGAGTAAATCCCTTTAAAATTGCCAGTAAATGTCAGGAAATACACTTTAAACACACAAAGACACAGGTTCGCTGACAGTTCTTGCACAATAGATCACAAACAGCTCATGCGCTCCGTCACGGGCCCCTTTATCTCCTTTATCCAGTATTGCCAACACCAAACACTAAATGTCAAAATCCTTCTGTTTACAAACCCCAAGACTGTTGTGAAATACCAAGATTTAAAAAGTGAAAGAAAAAAAAGTCCTCAAGTGATGCATTTTGGGTTCCCATTTTATCTGTGCTCGGCTGCCTGCCTTTCTCCAGCCCCACACCCGTGTTAACAGCCCTCTCGCTTTCAGCAAAGCCTCGTACTGCCAGCTGCTCAGAAAGCAAAGCAGGGCACCAGCGATGAGGTGACTTTGGGGTAACAAACCCAACTCCAAAAGCACAAATTGCACAAGTCTGACAAGGCACTGTTTCAATTTGGTTTTGTTTTCATCTTCTTTTCAGAGAATACCAACCTGGGTGGTTCTGCAACCGCATGTGCTTGTGTCCACATGGCCACGTGCTCCTGACACAGAGCCCAAAAATTACTGGTAGGTCATGACATGCATTACAACCCCCCATTCTGATTTTACTCTTTCATGCTTGACTTCGATGAAAAGCAATGATCCTCAAAGAGAAAACATGATCTTTTCCTATTTCTTGACCCCATTCTTGGTCACGTTTTCCATTCTCACAAGTTGAGTGGCTGTTTCTTTCTATATTTCACACCCTACCTGAAGGCAAGTGATAGAACAGACCAAGAGAAGTGAAAAACAAGTGCAGTACTTAAACTCTCATGGACAATAATTCCATAAAAGGGGAACCTAGCTTCCCAAAATAGCTTGGCACCAGGCTGCAACAAGAGACCCTTTCGCTGATGCCAGCCGAGGAGAGCAAGCACAACATAACTGCCTGCCCTTACAAGAACTCAGCCAGGACAACGCAGACATCTCTCTGCTGTGACTGTTTAATACCATTGATTTTAAAAGAAAGCAATAAACAGCACTTTGCTTCAAAAGTTTCACAGTCCATAGAGATTAAACGTGGCCAGTACAAAAGGCTATTATTACTGTACCTTCTTATGCAGATATAATCTCAAGAAAAACACACATCTAGGTCTAATAATAACAAATAATAAAGCTATTCATACAGCCCACTGCTTACACGATGGCAATTTCCCTGTAATTGCAGGTAAAAGAAACAGGCACACAAACAGCAGTCTGTAGTATCTTTGGGCTACCCAGGGCTTGGGTTGAAGTTATTTCTTGTAGGTACATATACTTTTGGGAAGACATCTATTTCAAACTCCAACTGAACCTCGATAAAGCTCTCCTGCATCCCTGCCTGGAGCTGTTTTCACACCAGAAAAACATACAGAAAAAAAGAGAAGTGTGAGCAAAAAGAGATTTCAGAGGGAAAATGTTTTTTGAGTGGTGATGAGACCCAGCCCCTTTTGGTGCTGGACCTCCAGACACTGAAGAAACCATTGAACCCCTCCAGCTCCTTCCTCGCCTGTCACACAAATTGCAAGACAAATTTACGCCCAGGAGCAATTAAGCAAGTGGGGAATCAAGTCACTGCGCCAATCCTTTTTCCCTCTTAGGGCTGCGGGGGTGGCGAGGCGGGGTGCTGCAGACAGCAAATATTCCCTCTCCGATAAGGTGAGGGCAACTCCTGCCTGCTGCGGTCTGCCTGGCTGCTGCCTGCACAGGCAGGACAGCACATGGTGTCAGGTGGGATGCTGCAGCCCTGCCATCCCTTTTCTCACTTAAGAGAGTGTGAAAAGCCTCAGGAGAGACAGTCATGAAGTCTCCTCCAGCACGCTGGGGCCTGTAACTTGGCATCCTCCTACCCAGGGACAGGGCACATGCAAATGATGCTGGTGATTGCACAGTGCTCAGTGAGTTGTTGAACTCAAGGTCATCTGCAGCATATAAACAAGGCAGGAAGGGAGCATCATGTCCCTCCTATGGCTTCTGCACCTCCAGGCAGCCACTCACAGCCACTTACTCATTTTCACATCTCATCTATCTCCTTACACCTTTGCATGCTCCTCTGTGCCGTACACATCAATGTCTTCAAGTCTCAACTTGGATACTGGCTCCCAGCCCCAGGTACCAAACAAGGGCTGAGCCACAGGGTCAGGCACAGCTACCTCTTCCGAGGAGCTTGTTCATTGTCACTGCTTATCTGAGAGATGGTAAAAGCAAATATTTTGATACCCAAGCTAGGGATCTAATCCTCCCTGGAGCTGAAGTTGAACACTCTATCCCAGAAGAGCACAGGTGTGGGGCAGGACAGATGCTGAACACACCACGTCCTCATCCCATGCCAGCAGAAAGACACCATTAAGCTAAAGAGGAGTTAAAAATCACCCAGGCAGGTGCCATCTCTTGTGGTCCTTCTGCTTTCTTCCAAAGCCCACTTACAGCCTAGGGACAACTTGGCTTATTTAGAAAACAAAGTGGATGAAGCAAAGATAATCCCCTCATTAGGAAGTGTTTTCCAGCTTAAAGCAGCTGCATTTCTAGTGACCAGCAGCTCTCCCCAGGCTGTGCACCTCAGAGGACAGACACACCAAGGGACAGCACATGTACAGAGAGCAACGCATGCACTGTGCTGCGCATCCAAGGGTCCATAAGGCTGGCAGTATTTAAGGGAAAAAGATGACGTGGTTGGACACATCCATGCAGACTTCAATGCAGGTTGACCTGTGGATGATGCCTTTGCTCTTCATCCCATTATTTTCCTGCTCCCACAACCCAGCACTCAGCTGAGATGGTGGAGCAGACATTGGAGCAAACCATAACCCAGAGGGATGGCAGTAAGAGCTGCAGCAAGCCTCCCACCTTGGCTCTTTTGGGTTTTTTCCCCATCCACATGGGACCCCCATTTTTTGAGCCAGCTGCAGTTACCGTTTCAGAACCCAGAACTGCATTAGGGAGCCCAAATTCCCTCCTTGGATGCCACCTAGTGCTCAGTGCTGAGAGCAGAGGAGCCTCGCAGGTGCTGGGAGATGCTGGGGAGGAAGATCAGCTCTGCTCCTCTTCCAAGGGCTGCCACCACCCTTCTGGCTTTAAGATGCTGGCTCACACCAAACTTTACTTCCCAAGATCTCACTGAAAATGACCTGTGATTTAGGTTGATAAAGCTTCTTCCAACCATAATCTTCTCTGCATCTTTTTTTTTGGTTTCTCCAATACTCCATAATTTTAGGAATAAACAAAGATAAAGAAGCACAGACTCATGAAGTAGGACTATTTCAGAGGATAACATCTGCTAGAGCCACCTAAAAATCTCTTTCTGCTGATTGGAAGCAAAATGTTTCCTTGAAGTGCCAGTCTATTAGATTTATAAAAAAGGCTGGCATCGGGTGGGAAGTGCCTGTTTCTCTTCATTTGACTGTAAACTGAACCAAAACGGCTTATATGGATACAGGCACCTCCTCAGAGGGGCAGCATGGATCCCTGTGCCAGGGTATAAGGCTGAGGATCCTCAGACAAACCCCAAGACTTGTGTATCCTAAGGAGGATGGCAATGCATTTTTACACAAACTCCAACATGTCCACTTCTCCGTGCGGTTAGCCATGATGTCTAGGGAATGTCCATCCCACCAGTGAGCATGCCAGCCTATAAGTCCTTCCACCATCCAGCCTCAGTCCTAAAAGTGTCATGAGACTCACTGAGATAGGAAAACTCTCTTCTCCTCTCCCTGAGCCCAGGAACACACACTCCGTGTGCCCCCAGCACATTGCAGCTCCATGGCTTCCAAGAGCAAACTCAGGTCTGTCTCACAAACCCTGGTCTCACCTCTGCACTGCAGTGTAGACATATCCTCAGGGCATGTCTATTCACCAGGCTCAGGCTGCTCCAAGCTGGCAGGGTGCAAGTCAGGTCTGGTTTGGAAGCTGCAGAGTGGTATTACAGTGCAAAGCGAGTCAAATTTGCCTGGGCGCTGTGCCACGCTGAAATGGTTCCTCAGCACACATCCAGCTTGGGGCAAAAGCTGTGGAGACTGTGCAGACCTGCTCCTCCAAAACCTCCCGCTCTGGCTCCCAGCTCCCAACAACCACCGTTCTCCAAGAGCTATGTTGCACTCCTACCCCCAGCTCATCCTGCCTATCTCTGCCTCCACTGGCATCTCCTCCTCCCAAAGGTGGCATGTCCTTGCTCTTGCTGCAACAAGGCCATCAGAAGCAATGCATCTCAATACCCTTGGGGTAACACAGGGCTCCCGTTTACAGGCTCACTGGGACCGAGCCCACTCTGGGAGAGGGTAAAATGTTTGACTTGCTGGCTGTTATATTAATTCCTTTTTTTCATGTGCAGTTTCAAATGGTGCCATTTTGAGATCAAAGCCCTCCCCCTGCTCTAATGCCTCCACGTAAGCCTGGCCTTCAGTTGTACAGGAGCCTCTGCCTCAAGGAAAGACATGAGACTCAATCTCAGCCAAGATGAACCAAATTCAGAGAAGACAAACTGCGCTAAACTTTGCTCTCACACACACCCATCCGAAGTTAATTGGTTTTAATGTGGGAAGAACATACCTTCTCAACTGACATCAGTCAGGTCAGGCC
>NW_010409679.1:12150-15382 GCF_000710305.1 Buceros rhinoceros silvestris
CCTGTGAAATAACTGCAATTATCCCTGCCCTGAGACAAGAAAGAGTGGCTGGAGGGTGAGCTGCATGGACAAAGAGCCAGCAGGACACAAGGCAGGGGGCTGCCACATCCTTCCACCCCGAGGAGGGGTGTTTGCATTGGGCTTTCTGAGCAATACTCTGTTCAGATGCTTCTTACACTCTACCCGGTTTCAACACACTACAAGTATTCTCACATAAACCCTTTCCTCCCTCATTTCAACACTGCTATACTGCAGCACAGAAACAAGTTAAATGGGACCTAAAATGCACAGATGTGTGTAGGACTGAGGGAGGACAGAGCTGGAGATGTGGGTAGATGCCCAGCATCATTCAACACACCAGGAATAGGAGAGCCTGCACTTGAGGCAACTGCTGAAGTTTAACCAAAGGTGAGCCTGCACAGAAGGGTAGCAGGACTTTATTGGATTTAGACCTATCATAGTAAAGCTTGGCTTAAATTAATTAGGTGTTGTTTTATTATAAAATTAAGCAAAATCTGTCAGAAAAGCATTGCAGTATACTGTCATTTGTACTCAGGGCAGTGGGTCTGTACAGTGATGCTGGCCAGGAAAAAGACAGGGTAAGGACAGAGCCAGTCTCACCAGTTATATCTGGATGTAAACATGGTCTCTGTAGGGCATGAAAAATGAAATCCCCAGCCTGAGGGCACAGGAGAAGAGCTTAGGGTTGTTCTAGCTGGACCTACTCTCCAGACTTAGCTTGCCTTGGACTATGTTTGAAGGGGAGTCTGCAAACCCCTAAGCAATACCCATTTTTCCTTGGCTGCAGCCTTGCTGGAGCAAGCACTGAACAACCCCCAGGCCAACAGTCTCAGCCATTTGTTCATTCGATTCTTCTAACTCAAACACTTTGCTGCTACACAGCAATGCAACAGGCTGTCCCCTCCTGGAGCCGCAGTCCAGCTTCCCACTCCTGGACCTCTCTGCATCACCCTGCCCAGTGGCACTGCCGTGTTACAAGACCGCTCAAGTCATGCATGTTGTCAGAGCTGGGCTGGATCTGTCTCCGATGTGTGACAGCTCATAAATCACAGTGAATCGGGAGCAAACCAGCTTCCCTCAAATTTGAAATGAGCTGCATCTTTCTCCATCATTCCCTATTAAAAAAATAAAAATACTCTTTTTGTGCTCTCACATCCAGCAGAAGCACCTCACTGAACAGGGTCTCTTTTCCCATTAACAACTCTAAGTACATTTGTTGTACACGATGCCATTTGTTTTATGTGCTGCTGATAAAGCACAGGCTCTGGCTTCACAAATCAATACAACAGCCGCGCTCAAAGCCTCTCTGAGCAGTGAGCCTCTTGATGTTAAATCTTTCCTTATCTAATATTTCATACTTCAGCACTTCATTTAAAGCACTGATAATTAAAAATGCAGAGGGGGTTGATCACAAGGAGAGATTAAAGAAATTTAATGAAATATTAGAAATAATGATAGCATCAAATTACAGGGAACAATGGCTCCTATTAACTAACTGCTGTGCAATAGTGCTGAGGGATCTCAAGCAATGGCTCAAAACCCCTCTGCATTAGGTGCTATGCAAAGACAAGGGCTTCTATAAAAAGCATACAAACTCCCTATGGGAAGCAAAGGGCAGCTTAGCAGATGTTTACATCTCCAGTTTCTCTGGAGACAGAACCTTAAGTATTCCTTAGTTCTTACTGAATTCCAAAGGTCGATAAAGTGCTGCCTGAACCAGTATTTTAGGCGCTCTGTTCTTCGAGCTACTCTGCATTTTATATAGAGAGGTGTACATCAGATGATATATCAGTTAAAAATATCAAGCAATTCTAAGTACATGTCCCACAGGTTTGCATTATCTTGAGTACTGAAAAGCCTCCAACCATGCATTAAGTGACAACTCTGACTTTTGCCACTGGAAATAGCATATACAATGCCTTGTGGTTTTGTAGGGTTTTTATTTTGGAAAGCTCTCCTGATAGACACTGCTCAGTATTTATGATAAAGAAGGCAGACCAAAGACACCTGCTTTGCAGCTAGAGTAGTATAGGATTTGAGGTTAGTTCGTGTGGGATTTTCAGGAGTGCCATAACAACCCTACAGCAATCCTACAGTCACCAGCCTCATCCTTTGTAAAAATAAGGCTGGCATTGGAGTCCAGATGAAAAATAAGCAGCAAGGACTCAGGACTTTCAGCTACAAGTACCATGAAAAACCCTCAAATTTTCTTTACTAGGGCTCAAGAAGTGCCAGACTGAAAATTGCCTCTACTTCACATGGAGACCCAAGTGCATCCTGCATCACAGCCCTACTGGCTGGTTGATAAGGACTGGAGAGAGTGGTAGAATTCAAAGCCAACCTGGATATCACAGCTGCTCTGCAAGACAATGGAAATCGGTAAATTCACAGGCAGTTCAGCATAAAGATTGGCTATCCAGAGTCATTTCACTGCTCAGCATGAGATGGATCCGATTTCTGTTTCTTCCTTTTAGCCATAGTACAGCAAAATTAGCTCACTTAACCCACGGGAGGGGAATCTCTGCACAACAGCCCCAATGTGCCTCAAATTGCTAAAATAGCCATCAGTCAACAATCCCATCTACTGTTTCATCTGTATAGCTCCAATTCCTGTAGAAAGGGGGAAAAGCAGCACCCATCATATATGGGGAGAATACAATTGAAGTTAATAAAATCCCTCAATTAATCACAAACACCCTGTGAAATATCCAACAAAGACATTCTAGCTCAGCAATGAAGCTGTGTTTGTCTCATGTCTTAGGAAAAGCATGATGACCCAATAGCCCAAAAGGTTTCTCCTTGTTCCTTTCCATCCTGTCCCCAACACATCTTTGAGGGGCACTTACGGCCACACTTCTCACCCTCATCCTCCCCAGAAGATGCTCAGCAGCAGAGAGGACTTTCCCAGCTCACAGAACTGTTCCAGCTCTTTCTCACAAGAACTGAGAATGTGGTCCAGAGTAGAAGGCCATTCAGCAGTTTCCTTGAAAGTGGAAGGAATCCACCTAAGACACCATGATCTCAAAAAAGCAGGCACAGGAGCTGAAGGTCAAGACTACTTGTAAGAATAAACAGTTATCATCCATTTTTTCCTGGATTTGAGGAATCAAAAGAGGGAAATACACTGGGAGGAAAAGGAAGCAAAGTTAGAGGGATAAAAGCAGGGCACAAAGGGAGGCCAGGGTTGTCCTTCAGCAAAACAGGCAGAAGG
>NW_010409679.1:15512-26234 GCF_000710305.1 Buceros rhinoceros silvestris
AAGAGGAAAGGGAGGTGAGAAGGGCAATGGGATCAGAGAAAAAGAGAAAGAGGTTAAAAAAATAAGAGTCAGACTGGGCACTCTGTTAAACTGAGAATACAGACTCACAGAAAGTATGGCCAAGTCAAGGAACAAAGGGCAGGAGCTGGAGGTCAGAGAACTGAGGTGCAACAAGCAAGGAAGAATTCATTGAATAAAGAAGCTCTTGATACTAGGATGCATGAATTTGTTGAGTTAATCCCTCTCTTTCACTTGCCCTGAGCTGGGGCCTGAAACAGAATTTGAGACACAGGCAGAGTAAGGAAAAGGCACATCAGAAGACGTGAAAAGGATCAGAAGCAGCCTTTTTTCCCCCTCTACAACCTCTCTTATTTTATAGCTCCACCTCATCACAGTGCATGATCGTACATGGTACAGCCTTCAGGAGGCGAATCTGCAGGTTGTCCTATATGACGTGCTGTCAGTCACTGCATAAATCATTGCTCTCTTGATTTTTCTCATGCTCGTATTCCAAATTAGACTCTCAAAGCTGCTGTTCAATCTCAAAGAGGGTTAAAAGGTTTTCCAGCTGATCCTTGGCCACAGTTTCTTTCTACTCAGCTCAAAATAAAGGCCAAATCCAAGCTTGGATCTGCACCATCTGTTTTCAGTATTACTCGGTAAGTTCCTTTTGTCTGGAAAAGCTTTCAGATTTATCTTCTACTTTCCCCCCCCATGGACATAGCAGCCAAATCACAAGCGCCTTTGCTAAACATGTGCAACTCAGATGGTCGTGAAACTTAGCAGGGCTCCATTTCCACATACTGACTTACAAGACCCCAAGTCATTTGTTGTTTCCTACTCGTTAGGCCTTCCTAGCCAAGTCCAGTTATGACAATAATGAACTTAACAAGAACTCATTTTGTTGTTGATTAAGCCTTGCCACTGCAATCACTGGGTTGCACAGTGATACATGCTGCTGTAGGGCTCTCCTTGGAAGTTCAAGAGATTCCACCTACAGCTGCATATTCCAGATTTTTCTTCCCAGCCCAGAAGACTTGGCAAAAACATTTTGATGCGGGTTGTGAAAAACTAATGTTCTGATCTGAGAGCAGGTCTCCAAAGATTTCTGCAGAGGATGTGAGCGCAGCTCCCACGGCCAGGCTAGCCCCAAGGCTCACATCCGAGAGGGCATCCTCAGACTGGAAACACTCCACAGCCTTCGCAGAGCAGAATGGTTTAAACCAGTATGGCTGATTCACAGAAATGATAAAACCAGATTAGGAGATCTAATCTCTAGGCAGCAGGAAGAGCTGATGGGAAGGCCAGCTGTGAAAAACCGCTTTCATTTAACACTACATACAAGAATGGGCCAAAAATGCTACTGTATGATGATGTCCTATTGCATGAATGGGGCAGAAAACATTTGTAGAACTATTATATTATACCATTTCTCAAATTAATCAGCAAACTCCTAATATAACATACACTGAAGTCCATGGGGAAAGTCAACTGCTTTCAGCATGCTGTGGAAGAAACTCGAAAATTATAGTAACACACGAATCTGCAACAGGACACGAGTAAATGAGATCCCTGCTTAGAGAAGCAGTGGAATCAAGCAGACAGTAAAATTAAATTGATGTGCTAACACACAATACAACCTAAGCAAAAAAACCAGATATCCCTAAGCATCTAGCAAGACACATCTAGCAGGCATGATCAGTGTGTTATGAGGCCACTATTTAGGATCACAAAACATAACCAAAATATTATTATTTCTCTTGAAAGCAATTTTGTTTTTTTTCAGGGTTTATTTGTTTGAAGTGGGGTTTTTTTATTTGTTTTTTTACACAGATGGTCAAATTTAGATTTATTTTCACAATATACTGCTGAGTTATTAAAGAAAGCATTGAATAGAGGTTAACTCAGGAGCCTAGGAATCAAAGAAAACACCCCTTATTATGTGTGACATGCGGTTTATCTTCTGATCAGTAAAATATGAGTAACATCCCTTTGGTGAGGCCCTAATTCATTAATATTTTTTACATGACAGTAAGATGCAGGTCAGAGAGGAAAACAACTTACAAGTGATGGGTGGTTGATGCCCACGTAAGATATCTTACCCTTGTATGGAAGCAACATAACTCCAGGCAGCTTGTTCTGTTGACGCCAGGGTAAGCCTGGGCACACAAAGTTCCTGGAGAGCATCCGGGGGACAACGACATTTTGACAATGGCAACTTGTATTAAAGCCGTTAGCAATTATTTCTCATCAGAGCATCTAGATAATTAAGTCCTCTCTCCAAATGAGTGCAACAGTTCACACACGTTTCCCATTGCAGCCTTGTAAAGCTTGGTGACCTACATGAACGATGCTGCTGCAGCCTTGGACAAGCCTCCATCTCAGACACACAGAAATGCCAGTCCTGTAATTCCCCGTGGGCATCTGTTTTGTGGCACAACCATTAGAGACACTGAACTTTTCATCCTCAAAGATGATCCCACCAGGATGGATATGCACAATGGGGGAATACTCACTTTTTCCTATCAGCCAGCAAAAATCTGAATTTCTGAGTGTAGACCCAGACGTAAAAGCATTGACAGTCTTTGGTTAGTCTTCTGTCTCTAGAAGGCTCTGTTACTTATCTCTGGTCTGGTTGGGATTCAGCTTAACACAACAGAAGTGAAAAACCTCTACTGTTCTTGCAAATAAATTCAGCCATCCTGTTGCCGTATCGTACAACTTCATAAGGCAAGAGCTGCTCTCAGTTTCACCTCTCCTTGCTCTGCATAGGTCTAGGAAGAGATGAGAGATCACCCAGTGAATGCCTACAACTTACATCCACTCCACCTTAACAGCACCACAACCTACATATAACTATATTTCCTCTCTACCCTAGATAGATTTTCTTAATTCACTTTCAAAATCTGTGTGGGTGAAATTTTACATTTGTCCAGATTTTTCTTTCACTGGTGGCTGCCACATCACTTGAATACAGATGCACAAAATAGCTAGGAGGGTCCTGATTTGCCTGTGGCCAAGCAGAATCCTGTGAGCCCCTTCCTCCAGGAAAGCAATCCTCCTGTCATTGCTGATTGTGGATATCCAAACTGACTGTCTGCTTTCTTGAAAGGATGTTTGCTATTGGGAGGTGGGAAAGCATGATTTATGCTCTGTCCAAAATTTTTTCCACACTACACCTAGCCTGCTTGCTTTGCTTAAAAACCTCCTAATTTACCCAAACTTTGGTTCAGACAGATAAGTGAGGTTTCTTATAGAGAGAGGAACAGGAGGATTATAGACACAGCAGGGACAAGATGCCCCACAATCCAGGTGGATCCTGCTCAGGATAACTCTCCTGAGTGACTGAACAAGGCACAAATCCACTTAGCAGGGAAGTATCCAAAAATCCCTGCACGAATGCCCAGGTAACAGAGGGATGATACTTCCAGAAAAATCACTTACAGCTACAACCTCTCCAAATTCCTCCCCCCTGGAAAAAGCACTCCCTTTCCTCCATGATCCCACGAGCACATCTCCCTGCCCTCGCCTGCCTTCCCAACAACCACCAGAGACATCTCCCTCCCTGCTCACACTCTGCTATGCAAACTGCAGACTCACAGCTCCACCATCTTCCTAACGTTACCATGGTTTCCCAGGGCTCTCACCAAAGCTCATTCCCATCATGTAACCTAAAATGCTTTTCTTTAAAGCAGTAAGAGATTCCTGTGCATGGATTGCAGTCCCAATCTTTTCTTTTCCCCAGTAGTTGATTTATTAAAAATACCTAATCCCAACTGCACCAGTTTCTCCAGAACACACCCCAACGGCTCCTGAAGGAAGGGCAAGCCTATATAAAACATCAGAGACAGGATTTCACAGCCATAACAGCTAGGGAAGCATCAAATCTAGGGACATAATCACACTGAGTTATTGATGATCCTTATAGTGTGGGAGATTTAGAGGCACACATCTTCCAGAATTTTTTTTTAACTTCATAATATTTGAAAGAAGCCACTCAAGCTTCTCAGACCAAGATTTCTGATGCAAGAACTCCACACCATAGACCAAAAATAGCAGAATTATGAGTGCTAAGTGCCTAGCAAGGCTTTTTATTTTAATTCATATTTGAGAAAGGCTTCTAGCAGCTGGAGACAGTAAGAGCTGTATTCATAAAACCCTTGGCCATTTGCCACACAAATGGTGCTTTTATTGGGGGGGTGTGGGGTAGAGGAAATGGGGAATGTGTGTATTCCGCATCAGGAATGTGCTTCGATTCATAAATCCTCCCCCTCTCCTCCAGCTGACTAAAGGAAACCTTTCTCAGTTTGCCACTGAGATGAGGGAGGGTGAGAGCGATTCTCCGGGAGCACCAGCCTCAGAAACAGGCATTTCAGTTGAAACAACGTGTATTAAAAACACACACACACAGATAGGACTATGTGTTACAGCCCGGCTGAGGGATGCTCAGACACAGTCCAGACAACAGCAGGCCTGCCATGAAGTGTAACATCCTGCCATAAATACATACATTTGTCAGGATAGGTCTGAGAGTTCCCAGTCTAAAATGCCTACTCACACATAGGTGGGGAGAGGAATGAGTTATGAGGGTGGGGAACAGAAACATGGAGATATAGAGGGCTAAATAGAAAAAAAATAATCTAGATTTACTTTACAATTGGTGATCGAAGATGATACAGACACAACTAGAAGTGAGAAGCAGAATTCCTGATTTCGTCCAAACAAAGCCTTGTCCTGAACTGCAGGTACCACATGGCACTAAAGATGTTCCTAAGACGCAGCTGATAAAGTGCAGGGGAATACCTGCACCTTGGGTTGTTCCGGGCTCTGACTTTGCAGCTCAGCGCTGTTAGAAATGGAGGAGCTTGGGTTAATAACAGAGGTCTAACTTTTGGCATATTCCCAGGTGGGGAGCTTAAAAGTAAAAATAAAATAAAAGCCACTTAAACATTAGGGTTTGGCAGCAGCCAAGTGGAGGGTTTGCTTAGGGATTTTTAGATTTCAGCTTAGCTCCCCCTCTCCTACTTTGGGCACTTCAGCCCTTAACTGCATCTAACCCTTGCCAGCTTGCCTGGCATCCCACAGGGGCTGAACCCAAGTGCTGAGGTCGTGGTTGGGACATGAACCAGGCGCTAGACGTGCAGGAACTGACCTCGCAGCATCTCTTCACCCCAGGCAAGAACATCTGCACTCCACAGTCCCGTCCAAATAACAGATTCTGATGCTTCGACAAACCTCACTTTAAGTATTTCTTCATTTCATACCATCTGTGTGTGGTTTAATTTTAGCCCTATTCTTGTTGTGGCTATTGTGGACGTGGGGAACATGCTGTTCCACCCTGTTTGCAGTAATGCTCTGATACAGAGCAGCAATACAGACGGGGCAAGAAAATAGTGGACTGATTCTGCAAGGTCATTTCATATCAAGGTTGAAAAAGGCTGGATCTACCATACAGGCAGCAGACCAAAATCCTAAACTTTTTCTCAGTCTGTCCCTGGAATAGATGCTGCTCATGGGTCCAAACTGAAGGGCAAGGATAAACTCCAAACTTCTCATCAGCAAGTGCTTTCCCAACTGAGCTAATTAGACAAAGCCAAGAGAATGCCTGCCAGCTCTCACAGATTATGCCCTAAAAGAAAACATACTTGGCAAGCTGCTGAAAAAATGCTATAAGCAGCTCACACGGTCATTGCTTTTGCCTCCACATTACTAGAAATTATCTTTCAGGATTTGCTTCTGAGCTCCAGGCTGCAAAGTTTCCGTAAGAATTGTATCACCCACAACTTGTAAAGAAAAGGAGGGTAAGACTGCATAGGAACAAAATGTATCCCCCACCTTTCCATAGAGCTCACTTCATACCCATATTGTGCTTCATATTTGTGGATACATCCTAAAAGATCAAGTACATGATCGTTGAAAAAGGACTAGCGTATATATCTGCTTTAAAAATGACACACGCCCCCAACAAACAAAGCACCACCCTAATCACAGCGCATACAAAGCTAGTAATGAACACCTGCTATTTTTAATTTCTAATGGGATGAGGGATCTAGATTCTCATTTGTGCCCTAGAAAAACCTTATCCAGAAGTCTCATTCTCACGTAGAAGGAGTAAACCACTCTGAAAATATATTCTTCTCTAACTGCTGGTTAAGGCATATGCAAGTAGTCTCTTTTCAGCAGCCTCCTCGTTAAATGAATGTTTAATCACGTTGCATGCTTAAAGCATTTTGTTTTCAATGTAAGAAAACCCACAATCCTTCCCCACTCTGACTTAGGGAGGGTTTTCAGCCCACATTCCCACCACAGCATCATATACTGCCATGCCGTTCAGGCTTTGACTCAGTACCAAAGAGAGACCATAAGAGTTTGGACCCATATACACTACATTTTGGAATAATACTTCCATATTGCATTTTGTTCCATTATATTATGATGAGCTAATCACAAGACTGTTTTTTAATAACTAACACCCAGAAAAGGTAATTTCCAACACCGTAGCACAACAGTTCAACATCTGTTCTTAGTACATGGGCTTTGATAAATAACATCAGTTATGTAATGCAAATGTGAATTGCTGGTTAAAAATCTAAGTGCATAAGCCTCTGATCCATGTAGTTTCTCTAACATTCAAAAAAACCCCATTTCACATGTCACCGTTTACCCACTGCTGCATTATCTTAGTAACTATCACCTCCAAAAACAGATTGGGAAAGCAAATCCTACTGAAAATCCACAGATTTAGGGCACTTACACGGGTCAGATGGCATGCCCCAGAACCTGAGCTTTTGTATAAACAGATGCACAGTGCTGATGGCCTTTTTTGGTCACATTGAACTGGAAAAATACAGCAACCTCTTCCCAAATGGGCTGAGAGTTTCACAGTGCTGAGCTGAAGTTCTCTGACAGGTCTGACACGGCTCAAGACGTTCAGCTATGAGCCCTTTTGCAGGTTCACAACGGTGACCAAAGCCAGCGCTGCAACAGGCAGTCTGCAGGTTTAGCCAGGTGCCCTCTCGACCCTTCACCATTCTGCTGTTTAGCCCTGCACTACGAAAAGAAAGCACCCTTGCATATCAAGTGAAGGGAGTTCGGTGCCCAAGAAGAGCATCTCCAAAATCTGAGTGCATGGCATGAGCTCTGAGAGGTGAAAGAGGCCTGTGTTTCTGTCAAGGACTCCTGCATCCCACAAAGGGGTGCAAAAAAAACCCTCATGTTTTGGCATTCAGACCTAATTTCCAGCCCTGGTAGCAAACCAGAGAGAGCTGGGTGCCCCAAGCAAAGGCACCCCATGGAAGGTGCCTCCATGCCATGTTACAAGGAGGATAGGGGTGCTTGGATGTGAGCATCCGACTCCGGTCTTGCACTGGGGTGTATGAAGGGGCACAAGCAGTGAAGCAAGAGAGAACAAGCCCTGGCAGGATGTATTTAATAAACCCAAACCCAGAGAAGAAAACAACAGCTAACACAGGGAGACTACTGGCCACAAAGGAACCAGAGGCTTGTGAGGATGCCTTCTCCTAAACAGAGGGGTACATCCTGCTGCTCAAAGAAGGGATTTCTCAATGAGTAGGGAAAAAGAAAAAAAGAAAAAAAAGCCTGGAGATTGCAAACCACCAGCCTCCAGCTGGACTGAACAGCACTCAGTCTACAATTCATTTCCATTTTAAATAAGCTGCAACACTACGAGGCACAGACAGATCATTCAGAGACGAACGTAAGCAGAGGGAAGATATTTCTACCCTGCATCACAGTCAAATACCACTTTGTGTGATCTACACCAAAAATAAAAACACCATTTTGCCAGACACTAGAGTCTCCATCACTTAGCAACACCTCCCCACCCAGCATGGCACTCCAGACCCTCCAGCTCCCGCCTATGAGCACAGCTCCCTTACCCAGCATGTGCACAGGAGATAGATAGACATAGGTATAAGCATCCACACATACATGAGCTTATTGAAAAGCCAAAGGGAAAATTAAGCAAATATCCTTAAGTCTGAGCCCCAGCATCACTTTCCAGGAGCACACCAGGCTCTGCAGAATGACTGCTCTCTTTCTCACTAACACTGGTGCAGATAGAAGGTGCTCACCCACCCGAGGACATGCTTGCTGCTGAGCAAAGGACTTTCTGTAGTCTCCTGTAAGCCTTAAACCCCCAAAATACTTTACAGAAATTGAAAACCTGATTACTATTTCTAGTAAACAGCTCTCTGACTATAACAGGCTGTGGAAGCACTCGTGACACATCAGTTTGCTCTGAATTTTAGTTACCAACTTTTAGGAAACAAGCAAGACAGCAAAATAGTACACCTACATACAGCAGCTCCTGTCAAATATATTAGTTTAACCAGTGAAAAAATACCATTCAAGATCTCACCTATTTGTTGTGGTGCTTCATTCAGGCAGAGTCAGGGCTTGCCAAGACTGGAAGCAGAGATCAAACAAACCCCACTTGCTCTTGTGAGCACAACCAGAAGAGCACTAGCGAGAGCTTGAAAGGTAAAGACACATGGACTGACAAGGTAGCAGCTGCCTGAAGACGACAGAGTCTTCTCAGGCATTCCAGGAGGTTCTTCCTATATTATCTAAAGTTTACTATTTGTAAATGCTACTACTTCATGCAGCTGAGTAAGAAACAGAGAGGTCAGAATTCACGCTACTAGAACATGGTCAGACTACTCTTCAAATACCATAGACCGATTTCAGTGTTCAGCCGTGCTACTTATACATGGGATGAACCTACATATTTTTTCTCAATGTCAGATACATGTGTGGTCCAGACAAAATATCTTCTCACAGCTGAGCCGAGGAGCTGCTCCTGCTTTGCCTGAGCGCTTGTCTGGAGACAGAGGTGTCCCAGGACACCATTCACAGGGTCCCATCACCCAGACAAGACATAGCTCAGGCCATGGGACTGAAAAGCAGGAAGAACTTTACCTTACAGTAAACACACCCACATCAGCTGCTTGCCAGCTTCACATGCAGCATGGCAAAGGGCTTTTTTTTTTGGGGGGGGGGTTGCAGTTTACTTTTTAATGGGTGAAAGGGGAAAGCTTCATTACAGAGAAAAGCTGGAATCACAAAATGGGTGTTTCAGCACAGGGTGTTCTTCCCCCCAAAGTACATGTCTAATGAGAAGTTCTAGAAGAAAGTAGCCCACTTAGAATAGCTGCACACTATTTAACATACAACATGACCCTACCCAACTGCAGGCTGTCCCACAGCAGAAATACTAAGGGATGGATAAAGCTATCATCAGGACGAGTGGCTAGCTCACGAGAAAAAGCAGCTTACAACATGACCCTACCCAACTGCAGGCTGTCCCACAGCAGAAATACTAAGGGATGGATAAAGCTATCATCAGGACGAGTGGCTAGCTCACGAGAAACAGCAGCTGACAGCACCGCCAAGACATGGAGATGGTTTCAGCTGGCTGCACTGAGTGCTGATGTTATTGATGTTTACTTGCCCATGCACATGTTTTGCTCCTTTGTATTAACACAGCTACTGATCCACAAGAAGGCTCCTGGAGCTGCTTTACCAAGCGAGAACTGCTCACCCACCATCATAGCCAACACAGTGCCCAGGAGCTGCTAGCAGCAAGTAGCACCACCACCACTCATGAATTTACTTACTTACATACACTAGGTCTCTGTTTCTTCTAGCCTGCAGTCCAGGATGAAGGGCAGCAAGGAGACATCCATAAATGCCATCTCCCCTTCTCAAGACCCATGGCATAACACCACCCACCCCACAACAGTTTCCATAGCATTTCATTCTTCACCTGCCAGCCCACTACTCAACCACTCCAACACAGCTCCCCACATCCTACTCCCCTAACTGCCCATTTTATTTTATTACCACCAACACCTTCTTCCCATCCACCTCATCTCCCAGCCCAAGGTGCACCTAGGCCTTGCAGGGTGTGTGTGGGGCCATGCCTCCCACCCCACAGCATCCCTCCCGTGAGGATGTGCTCCACGGACCTAATGCAACTTCCCTTGCTGGTGCCACCCCCAGCAAAGTGTCACCAGAAGGAGGTATTACCAAGGAAGGTGTACCAAAAGGAGGGTGTACCCCAAGCACAGTGTCACCCTCCTATGGGTGCATCCCAAGGCAGGTGCATCGCAATCAGGATGCACCAAAAGGAGGGTGCACCGCACAGACAGTGTCACCCTCAGGTAGTGTCACTCCAAGGAGGGTGTCAGTCTCAGACACATGCTCTCCAAGGACACACGTTCTCCTCCGAGAAGGTGCACTGCAAAGAAGGAGCTCTATAAGGAGGGTTGAATCCACACAGGGTGCACTGCAAGCAGGGTGCATCTCAAGAGGAGCGTCACTCTAAGGCAGCTGCACCCTCCAGGCAGGTGTCACTCCAAGGAGGGTGCCACCAGCACTCAGATACACCCTCTGATAGGTGCCACTCTGAGCTCATAAGGAGGGTGCACCCCTAGGAGAGTGTTCCCATCAGGCAGATGCACCCCAAGAAGGGTGTACCCTACGGGTGGTGTCGCTCCCAGGCAGGTGCACGGCAGGAAAGGAGCACCCTGAGGACAGTGTCGCCCAAGGAGGGTGTCACTCGCAGACAGAGGTGCACCCCAAGGAGCATTCAACCGACACGGGGTGCCCCAGGAGAAAGGCGTGCCCCAAGGAGGGTGTCACCCCCAGGCAGGTGCACCCAAAGGAGGTGCCACCCCACCCCCCCACCTGGCATCGGCG